>NC_134691.1:46254673-46489673 GCF_050947455.1 Rhinoderma darwinii
GAAGTGGTGAGAGAAATCCTTGATGCATACTGGGGAATTCTGAAGACTTACCCCGATATTGGTGGTCTGGTTGGAAGTTCCCCACTGGTGACTTATAGAAGGGGAAGGAACATCAGAGACAGAATAGTACATAGCCATCTACAATCACAAGTGAGTACCTTATGGCTGACAAGTGGAATTGAGGGCACCTTCAGATGTGGCTCATGCAAAGCATGTGAATACATATTGTGCAGTAAAAGTTTTTCGAGCAATACCATGGGTGAGATTTATGAAAATAGATCTTTCATCAACTGTAAGACCAGGGGTCGTCCACCTGATAACGTGTGATTGTAAACTACAATACACGGGGAAGACGATTAGAGAACTGAGAAGGCGAGTGAGGGATCATATAGATGACATTAGAAGGAAAGAAGATACTGCGGTTGCACGGCATGTGTGGGAATACCACCAAGGGAACATAGGAGTGCGGAAATTTCAAGATATTGAACAAATCACAGTGTGATTTAAGAGTACGATACTAGTAGGTGTTACCGAGGCCAATTTGATGTATAAATACACCAGGATATAGTAATATATTTTGGAGATCTGTAGCTAGTAAAAGGAGAAGTAGCGCCGCTAGAGGTTGCTGTTTTATTGGCAAATGCCTAATCTTTAAGAAGACGCAATAGAGAAAGGTCACTTGTTTATGGGCATCGTTTATTGCTAGAATGGCTGATCCAAATAAATGCCACAGATAAAGCGCTTGAAGTTCCCCAAGTTACCAAGGACGCTTTGAGTCGTTACCATGTAGGGGCTTGGTGTCGTATCGGAGGTGCGGCTCAGTCCGGGACGTCAGCCTGATGTACTAAAAGCAGACTGGAGCCCTGTCTCGATGGCACCGCCCAGTGGGAGGGGCTTAGCTGTTATATGGTCGGTGTTTCCTCGGCCCATGTGATGCCAATTAACCAGTGTCGTGCACACACCGGGGAAACACAGTAGCATGGAACAGTGCTTACCGGCTGAGTATAATAATTTAAACTGTTAGCGTGACCCCTGATGAGGCACCACAAGTGAAATTGAGTACTGAAACGCGTAAGGACACAGCTTTCATCGACAGTGGATCAAGAAGAAGAGAGACTGGGTGTGCATGCGAAGCGGATGCATACAGAAAAGAGGCACCCCGTCATCTCCCTCCTGAGTCTATCTCTTTATGCCTGTTTAGGTATTTGGCTTGAGAGCCCATTTTTTAAGTTTAATACTTCAATAAAATGTTATTTATCTTAATCATTTCATCAGGCAAGGAATTTTTTTATTTCATTTTAGAGAGTTTATATTTCGAGTTCTTCATTGTAGAGACATGATCAAGACGTCTAGGGGTATGAAGACTCTCTCTGAACTATGGACCACACAACATTTCATATAACCAGATGAAGTGATGAAATGATGCTCAGATTATTCACCCACAGGTAGACTCCAGAGTCCTTTGTTCCCGATGATCGACAAGGCAGTTTCCATATTAGTTTGTGTTATTAACCTTCCTCCTACTTTGTTCATACTTCTTGTTAAGACTTGCATTTAGTTGGATTTTCTTGGGATCTTAGTGATAAAAGCCAGAATATCCCCTTGAGTACAATAGAACATATCCCATTTCCATTGGCAATTATAGTCAGTAATTAAGCAATTAGGGTCACCTTCATTGTTGTAGGGTTTCACTCACCTGTGTTGTGTCTTCGTCCTCAGGGCATGCTTAATCTAATTATCTTGTACTCGTCTTGTTTCACTAACGTATACACTCCCAATTACAAAGCAGTGTGCACCGAAGTGTCTTTTAAGAAGCTGGGTGATAGTTTCTTGTACTTTCAGTTCCACCATTAAGGCAGCCTGGATGTCAATTTTATAAAAGATCATTTAGTACGAGTGATGAAGCTGAAAATATTAGAATGAGTGCGACAGAGAGAAGGTTCTTCCACGTATAAAGTCGGGAATTTTCAAAACTCAAGACAAAAAGATCATAGACTTTCATAGAGCTTTACATGGCACTATATTGGGTTAACATATGGTAATAATGGCAAAGGACAATGTGGTACAGACAAATGAAAAAGTGTACGTGATACATTGGGTATGAACCCAAACGTTCAATCTATAAGGTATAGGATTCAGGTGGATGGAGGCCATGTTCGAATACCGGTTGAGGGACTTTATAGACCAGGTTATATGTTAGTCGGAAGAGGTACGTTTTCAGCGAGCGTTTGAAGGTTAGTAGGGTTGGAGAATGTCAGATGAAATGAGGAAAGGAGTTCCAGTAACTGTAGGACCACTCAGTAATACTCAAGATAGTAAAAATTCCAATATAAAGATTGTACACTAATAAAAAAGAAAAAAAAAATTAAGTTGGAAGAAAAGAGGAAAAGAGTAAAAAAAACAATTAAAGGCCATGTACACCTTTGAAATATTTTTTTTTAAACGCGGGACTGACGGGTTCAGTAAAATTGGGTTCTGCGTTTCTGTGACTAAGTTCATTACTCAGATGTGATCAATAGCAGCTCAGAGACATGCAGGACCCACTGACACTGAACCCGTCAGTTCCACAGACCTGACGGATACAGGTTTTAACACTAGACACAGCTGCTCTGTATACAGGATACAAAGCAGCCGTATCTCATATTTTTTTAATAAAAAGTATTTTGAAAGTTGCACCAAACACACTGATAGACATTTTTATCTAAAAAAAACAAAACAAAACAAAAATATTCTTTCAAAGGTGTACGTAGCCTTTAAATCATCCAAAAATATAATAATGAAATAATCTCTCTGGTTGTACTGTTGGGCAATCTCCCCACATCAATATATATTTCTGCACAGCGCTCTTCTTTTTCAGTTAGTAAAGGGTGGATAAGTCTATTATGACTACATATAAGAAATACTCTCCTTTGAATGCAGAGAGAGTATGATTTATACATAGCAGAGAGAAAAGGTTCAGCACGTGGTCTGTGAGATTATGTCTGCATACACACCAGAGAGAGAGGCGTCATGTCAGCGTTATCACAGACTTATCATCGCCTTACATCTTAGAAGTGGAGTTTCCAGGCAAGATAAAACTTCAGGACAAAAGAAATTCCTAAGGGTCGCTAAATGTTCACACGCAAGATCAAAAATGGCTGAAAATTACGGAGCTGTTTTCAGAGATAACAGCCTCTGATTTTCAGCCGTTTTTGAAGCTGAGAACGTTTTTTGGGGCTTTTTTTCTAGACATTTTTGTAGCTGTTTTCTATTGACACAATGAAAAACAGCTCCAAAAACGGCACAAGAAGTGACACGCTCCTTCTATTAACGCAGCGTTTTATTACGCACCGCTTTTTAAAATGGAGGCATAAAAAAAAACGCCCAGTCTAAATGAAACGCCGTTTTTCCCATTGATTTCAATGGGCAGATGTTTGTAGGCGTTTAGCTACTGTTTTTTCAGGTGTATTTATGCCCCGAAATAGGCCTTAAAACACAGCGTGTGATCATACTCTAATAGGCTACAGAATTTTTGGATTTGGTGTATTGTCTTTTTGAAAACGCATCTCAATGAATAAATGTATATAAAACAAAATGATGTAAAAAAGCTTGCAAAAATATATACACAGTATATAAAAAAACATGACGTGACAACATGGGGGGAAATTGGGAGCTATGCCAGATAAAGCCAGAACAATGGTGAAAGCTGAGACTTGTGGTGACTTGTAGTATCATAGGAAACCCAACAAACCTTCCACAGAGGGAACATTGAGTTGCTTACGTTCAGTTTCATGTAAATCAGGACAATCTCCTTTGTGCACCTTCCTGCATATGGACTTGTCAGAGGGGATGGAAAATCTGGTCCATAGATAGAAGGGTTGACAGTGGAAAACCCCTTTCATTTTATTCTTATTAAACCCAGTTTGGAATAAATGGATCCAGGCTAAGGATCCTCTTACACATGAAGATAAATTTAGAAAAACGAGCGCTGATTGTTGATACAGCGAGTCATTAACGTACGAAGACATCCATTTAAAGGGAATAATAATGCTGTGTTATTTATAACTTCAATCACTTTTGATGTCGCTTGTCTTCCCTCCTTTCTTCCTGTCTTCTCTACTAACAACTAACAGATACCTATTTACTTGAGGAGATATTTTGCCCACAAAAGATAATTTTTATTTTATCATAAAAGATTAGATCAATGACAAGCAATTTCTCGCTAAATATGTTCACAAAAGCCAATGATTGCAGACTTTTATTCGATCTTACCATATTTTACACCATAATTGGCCAATGATAAATGACCCATAAGACTCCTATAAAGGCTGTGGACATATTTACTATTATACTACTGTGATGTCACAATCTTTTTACGAGAAGCAACAAGGTAAGTCAAGGCCACCACCAGTCTTCCATTTCACTAATTTTGTTCTAGCCAGCTGGGGTTGTTTGGAGACCCAAACATATCGTGATGGGAGGGTGAGGTCTACAGAGACCGTTTTGGTTATGATAGATCTTCTTTAAACCTTACCCTGCCCTTGCGATATTTGTGGGTCTCCAAATAATCCTATCTAACTAGAACAATGTTAAACTGAAGACCGGAGGTGGCTTTGGCTTACCTTATTGTCACTCGTAAAAAGACTATGACCTAACAGTTATATAATATGATAGGATGTGAGGCTTGATAAAGTAAGTAAATTATCTGCAAAGGCTGCCAACCGGGAAATGGAGTCTCCTATAGAGATAGCATGAACATTATAGTTATTTGGATGGTGTTGAGGACATGTTTTATTGTGAGCAGTGGAGGAAGGGTGATAGGGGACATCCCTCTTTGGTATCATTATCAATACCCGCAGCCTTTCAGAGATTTAATCTTGACTTTAGCAGTTCTTGTGTTTTATACTAGACCACAGCTTCTCAATCTTTTTCTACTGGGGCCTTACCAGCCAGAACATGGTGATACCTCACCAATAGTCATCGTCAATTCCAAATTCTAAAAAATTACTTTCATTTGTTCTAAAACGTTTTCTAAAACAATAGAACATTAAAATAAGCGCAAAAGGAGTCAGTTACAGTATGTTGCTTAAGTAGAAATGTGTGCAGTGTATTCTACTTATGACATAATAGTCTCCCCAGATGCGCCCCATCAACAACTGAGGGGCGCCTTAGGGTTTGAGAAGCACTGAACTAGACTGTCTTAACCAGTTGTGTATAGCTAGTTCCTAGGCTAATTTGTTGTAGGGTATCTATGATAAATTCCCCCGGAGGGCCTGCATGGATCAACATTTACCATAGTCTATAATAAAGATTTTGTTTAATTTTGGAGCAAACCCGTTGGGGATTGGACCCTTCCAATGCTTAGGAGCTAATAACCTCTCACAAAATGAGTCCTTAGTATCTTCTGTTTAAAGCTAGGCTGTTAACTTTATAGACTGCTCCTGCCTTTAAACTCAGAAACAGAAAATTTTACTCATATTCAAGATTGAAAATCTTGAATACTTTCGAGTCCCCTCCTCACTACTACTCCCCTCTCTCTACCAGTAAGTGGGAGTTGCCTCTGTTTGTCACACTCCACAGCCAATGAACTGATAAACAGTGAAATCCCTGTGTGAAAGGCCCTGGGAGGGCTGTAGTGAAGCTTCTTTTATTACTGTGACTGCAGAAATGAATGGATCACAGGTCACTGGGCAGCATCATTCAAATGTTACATAGTTGATAAGGTTGAAAAAAGACACAGGTCCATTAAGTACAACCTATAAACCTACAGTGTTGATCCGGAAAAAGGCAAAAAAAAAACATGAGGTGGATGCCAATTGCCTCGGAATAAATCTCTGGATCAATGTCCCATCTCCAGAATCTAGTACACATAACCTGTAATATTATATTTTTCAAGAAAGGCATCTAGGACCCTCTTGAACTTGCTCAAAGAATCAATCATCACAACATCCTGTGGCAGAGAGTTCCATAGTCTCACTGCTCTTACAGTAAAGAATCTTCAACTGTAATGATGGTGAAACCATCTTTCCTCTAGACGTAGAAGATGCCCTCTTGTCATGGTTTCAGACCTGGGCTTAAAAAGATGATTAGAAAGATCTCTGTACCCTCCATTTATATATTTGTACATTGTAATTACATTGCCCCTTAGATGTTTATTTTTCTAAACCGAATAACCCCAACATGTAGTAAAGAAATAACAAAATTGATGCAGGATTTTTACAAAATAAGTGCTTATATATTCTGTAACACATAACCAGGTTTTCTCTTGTATTGTCTGCTTTAAATAAGAAGTTAGATCATAGTTATAAAAACAGGTTTAGCAAAAAAATACAAACTTATATTTAGTCTGTGTGTACCGTAATTGTTTATAAAATTATGCATTACACCACCCAGTGTATTATGTGTGACAAATATGTTTGGAGGCATAAAGTGTTTCCCCCCCCCCCCCTGAAACTTACTACAAAGTGACGCAGCTAAGTAAATTGTAATTTTTCCCTGAAAATACTTTCATCAGGCTTCACGTATTTCAACAGAAATGACCATTAGAGTTTTTTCAAAGGCATGCCTGCGGTTTCCACGAACTCCTTGTTACACAACCATTCCCTTCTAATGTAAACCGCTGACTGTGTGATAAAGTACACCGGCTACAAATCTAAACAGATGCATTAGGGATATCTTAAGTAATGCTTTCTCTCATGTGATTACAATTTGTGTCACTTGAAAACAAAAATCCAAGTATACTTAGATCATCATCAGCAGGGAACTATGTGGCAAATGCAATGTTCACGACACATGAGAAATCGGCTTAGACAAAAAAGGATCTTAATTCAAACTAGGTATCTGATGTGTAAACAATGTATCATTAAGAATACATTCTATGTAACAATGTAAAGGGTGAACATGAAGCTTTGCTCTTAGACTCATTGCTGCGTTCAGCAGGTGAAATGGTCACCCCCCTTTATTGCCTAATTTCTTAATATATCTTTATATGGGTTGGAACTCACTTTTTCTGATAGAAAAGTCCAAATTCCCTACAAACATGGAGTTTAAAAAAAAACAAATTTTGCCTACTTTCAGCCACCACTAGGGGGAGCTTAGGAGCTTGCTGCATACTATTTATACATTGAGCTCACAAACAAAAAGTATGCAGTAAACTCCTAAACTCCCTCTAGTGGTGCCTGCAGGCAGCCAGAATGCTATCATTTATTTCTAAGTCTACTGTATTGACGGGATTGAGAGCTTTGGATAAAAAAAAATGGAGCACGGAGTGCCATAAAGATATGTTAAGAAATGGATCAGTACATAATGTTGACCAAATAATGACATGGTGTTTAAACCCTTAGTGACCAGCCTATTTTAGGCCTTAATGACCAAGCTATATTTTTATGTTTTTCCATCATCGCATTCAAAGAGCTATAACTGTTTGATTTTTGTGCCGACAGCTGAATAAGGACTTGCTTTTGGCGGGGCAAGTTAAATTTTTTAATAGCACCATTTTGGGGTACATATAATTTATTGATTCATTTTTATTAACTTTTTTTTGGAGGGGATAGAAAAAACCCCAGCAATTTCGTCACTTTTTTTTTCCTAAATTGACGCAGTTTACCGTGGGGTATAAGTAACATAATAACTTTATTCGTCGTTACAATACCAAATTTCTATAGTTTTCACAGTAAAAAAACAAATTTTGTCAAAATTATTTCTTTCTGTGTCGCCACATTTTAAGAGCCATAACTTTTTGATTTTTCCACCAATGCAGCTGTAAGAGGGCTTTTTTTTTTTTTTGCGGGACAACTTGTAGTTTTTATTGGTATCATTTTGGAGTACATGCGACTTTCTGATCACTTTTTATAAAAAATATTTAAGGCGGGATTCACAGAAAACAGCAATTCCGACATTGTTCTTTATTTTATTTTTTACGGCGTTCGCCGTGCGGGTTAAATAATGCAATAGCTCTATAGTTGGCGTCGCTACGGATGCAGTGATACCAAATGCGTGTAATTTTGTAACTTTTTTATAATAAGGGGAAAAAGTGGGTTTTTAATTTTTTTTTTTACTTGGGATTTTTATTTATTGTAAACTTTATTAAACTTTTTTTTAACTTTTTTTTTTATTCCCACTAGGGGACTTCACTATGCTTCTGTATTCCAGTATATTATGCCTGTCAGTGTAAAACTGACAGGCATCTGCTAACAGGCATTAACTAGAGGCAACCTGGGGGCCTTTGTTAGACCCCGGCTGCCATAGAAACTATTAGCACCGCAATCGCATCGTGGGTGTGACGGAGGGGGGAGAGAGGGAGCGGTCGCTATTGACCACTGCATCTGAGAGGTTAAACGGGTGGGATCGAAACTGATTTAGATTCCGCCTATTCGAGCAGGTCTGCTCTCAGCCCTCAGCTACCTCTAGTAGCTGAGAGCAGCGAGCTTTAACTGCTCCCGGCCGCTCAGTTTTATTCTGATGCATTGCAGTAAACAGGCACATGCATCAGAATAAAGCCTGTTAGTATAATAAATCTATACAAAAAGTTAGGCAAATTTGTGAATACATGAAATTATTTATCTTGTACTGATCCTGACTTACAGCCTGTAGTACACTCTAGAGCTGCATTCACAATTCTGCAGGCTTAAGAGCTGTTAACTTGTGAGAGTGTCTGCATGAAGCTTGCTCTGGTGATTTGCATTCTGGGAAAGGTAGTCTTTCCCCCTCACAGTAATTTGCTCTATTTCCAATAACGACCAGCAGAATTGTGAAAGCAATCCTGGACTATAATTATAATGGATCTGATTCATTTCTATAGGACTACAAATTTGCTAAGGCCTTCTCAGTTTTATAATGATCTGGTTTTTTTCTAATTATTTAGGTCAATTGGAGATAGACTGAGAAAACGGACGTAAATTTGACAATCTTTTTAAATCTGATTAGATCATTTGCAAAGTCAAAGCACATGTTGGAAAGAAAATGTAAGCCTTGAATTTAAAATTATGTCTTCCATTGGCCGCCCTTACCATGGCTGGCTAGAAGAGTTTAGTGGGACTTTGGGGCTTGGATTGGTGCCTCCACTCCGGGCAATAGATGTATTTTTACATTTTGCACAGAATATCACATATTAGAAGAGGTCACTGGGGAAGGAGCGATCATGATAGGCTGTGTCTCCCTTATAGAGTATTGGGTTGGACAAGAGGACCTCACCTATTAGTTGTAGATCTGCCATTCATTCATCTGGAAAAACTTGGTGCACCAATATGAGAAACGTGAGACAGTGGAAAAGTCTGTACTTTGTATTAAAGGCTATGTACAACTTAGAAAGCTATTTTATATATATATATATATATATATATATATATATATATATATATATATATATATACACATACAATGTTTATAAGTGTGTTTGGTGCAACTTTCTAATTACATTTCATTAAAAAGTACTTTTACTTTTTGAGGTACAGCTGCTTTGTATTCTATATACAGAGCAGCTATATCTAGTGCTGAAACCTGTATCTGTCAGTCCGCAGGAGTGATAGGTTCAGCGACAATGGGTCCTGCGTGCCTCAGACCGCTCACAACTAAGTTCATAACTTAGATGTGATAGATTACAGGTGGATTCTGCGTGTCAGAGATGCAGGACCCGCTGACACTGAGCCTGTCAGTCCCGCTGAGCTGACGGATTCAGATCTTAATGCACAATTCAGCTGTTCTGGATGCAGGATACAAAGCAGCTGTATCTCAAAAAGTTAAAATAATTTTTGATAAAAAGTATTTTGAAAGTTGTACCAATCACACTATTTTTATTTAAAAAAAATAAATTCAAAGGTTTACATAGCCTTTAAAGAAAAAAAAATGTGCGTAACTGCTGATGGATTTGTTAATGAAGAAGCGCTATCATGTAAAACTCTAATGAGAAATCAAGAGGCAAGTAGTCATGAGTGCTGCATAACTGAATAATGCCCTCTGTAGGTAGTATGAAGAACTGCACACTATTCTAATAGGCATAATGACTGTTTATGTAAACACTTTATAAACACATTATATAAATATATTATATCACAGTGAAATAAAGAGAATTAACTTTCCAGTTCTGGGCAGAGTATATGCAGACGTTCTACATATGCAGGTCTCCAGCCTTTTTTGAAACTTCATAAAGCAAAAGTTTAACAATTGGAGACTAATAGAGCTAAATATTATTTATTGCATTAAATAATGCTGGGTAATTGTGAGAAATAGTTTTCACCCATTCTTCAAGAACTGTCATCAAATACATTACACATTTTAAAGGCAATTCCCTTACCCACAAAACTGTAAAAGTTATTTGAGTGGTTTAAAGGAATAATAACAAAAAAAGTAATTCCAAGTGAAACTGAACTACAATAAAATATAAAATCCTGGTTTGGTCATTTATGAAGGGATTAAGGAAAGTCATAAATGCCACATACCTATGAAAGTTACACATGCTGGTATTACCAATCCTGATGAAGGTTTCTTCTATGCATTACTTCCTATTACATCCTGGTCATACAAGATTAACTTTTCAAAAAACCCAATAAACTTATGAACAATGTAAAATCACCGACGTATTTTGCCTCTGGAGTCTTGATCTAAAATCTATATAAAGAATGAACTGCATACTCATGCTATTTCTCTAGCATATTATGTGTCACCCTGCAATAAATCTACCTCATATCTTATTGTTCTTTCCATACTTATTACATAACAACAATAGTGACATCTAGTGGCCATCAATCCAGTCCTATGGTCACAGAGAGCCTTGTCTGTCACTCCAACACAGTGGTTGACCTCATGTCCTATTAATACAATGCTAAATAAAGACATTTTGCCTTGACAGATCCCTAGCCAGACCACCCAGTCCTACTAAAACCACTCAAATCACCCCACACAGCACCAACACAATATTGGAATTGTATATTTATTTATGTATATTGGGTATTCGTAGAAGATGGAAGCAGGTTTTATAGAACACTTCGTAGCGTCCAAAATTAAAAAAAAAAAAAAAAATAGAAATGCCCATGCTTGATAGTGAAGTATAATAGATTTTTTTTTTTACTCTATAGTACAATATTTATACAGTATATGGTATAATAATTTTTTCCCGAATAAGTACAGAGACCCCTGTAGAAAATGATGAGTGAAAGGAGTGAAATTTGTGAATCTTACAACTTTTCTTTCAGAATAGTTGTCATTTCATGAAACTTTTAACATGTCATAGGGATATGTCAATAGTTTTGATCGGTGGGTGTCTGGGTGCCGAGACCCTAACTGATTATTGAAACGAACGGGCAGAAGTGCTCACTCGACCGTTTTTTCTCTTCGGCTTTGATCGGCAAACCTAGTATGCCTGAAGACGCGCTTACATAGAAAGTCTATGAGTGCGTCTAGACCCGAAGATGTAAATCACTTCGGTGAGTGCTTCTGCCCATTCATTTCAGCAATTGGTAGGGGTATCGGTATCCAGACCCTTACCGGTCAAAACGACTGACATGCCACTATGACATATCAAAGTTTCCTGAAACGACAGTTTCTCTTTAAGGGCTAGTGCACACGCAACGTAAATACTGTGGATTTTCCGCAAATCCACAGCATAATACAGTAGCAGAGGAATGGATGAGATTTCAATACATTTCATCCACACGTTGCGTAAGTGATATGCAGAGATTCCGCACACAAATTGAACTGCGCTGCAGTTTTTTAAGCCGCAGCACGTCAATTGTGGTCGTGGAATAGACGGTAGGGGATCTAAAACCCGCAACAAACAGTTAAGTGTTGCTACTTTTGCGGTGGTTACGCTGCACGAATCGCAACTTAGAAAAATAAACACCTTCTACTTACCTCTGATGTTCTGCAGGCCGGCCTCCTGGGATGACGTTTCATCCCATGTGACTGCTGTAGTCAATCACAGGCTGTAGTGGCGGTCACATGGGATGAAACATCATCCCAGGAGGCCGGCCTGGATGATGTCAAGGGGCCGGCCTCCTGGGATGACGTTTCATCCCATGTGACTGCTGTAGTCAATCACAGGCTGTAGTGGCGGTCACATGGGATGAAACATCATCCCAGGAGGCCGGCCTGGATGATGTCAAGGGGCCGGCCTCCTGGGATGACGTTTCATCCCATGTGACTGCTGTAGTCAATCACAGGCTGTAGTGGCGGTCACATGGGATGAAACATCATCCCAGGAGGCCGGCCTGGATGATGTCAGGGGGCTGGCCTCCTGGGATGATGTTTCATCCCATGTGACCGCCGCTGCAGCCAGTTACAGGCTGCAGCTGTCTCCTAATGCTGCAGTTTTCCGCAGCGGACATCCCAGGTGATAAACTGCACCACAATTTGGTACTCTGCGGCCACTGGAGCGGATACACTGTGTACCTTTACACAGCGTATTAGCCCCGTGTGAACGTACCCAAACTGTCAATATCTTACCCTTAGTAAAATGATTTTCAATCAAACAAATATCTATTCAATAAATGAAATATGGCTATTCTCCTAATCTTATCCCCTAATTCCCTAGCATTCCAATAAAATAACTTGATATAATCATGTCTTCTCATTTATGCCAGAGTAAAATAAATAAATAAATCATAGATCCTCTTCCTCATGAGCCAACCTCACATTACTCTCCCTATCCTCCCAAAATAACTTCTGTGTCAGATGATCAACCCCAATTTCCTAAACACACATGAAAACTCCCAGGATCAGACTACAGAGTTTGTTTGTTGTCTGTTACCATGGAGATGTATATATCTACATATGAGCTATAGAAACAAAATTATTTATTAAGCCTGGAAGGTGTTGAAAAACTGCCCAAAATTAAATAGCATGGAGAAAAATGCTAACAGTTTGCTGTCAATTCCTAAGAAGCTAAATCAAAAGTGACAACCGATATGGCTGTCACTTCTGCAAAAAATGGCTACAGCAACTTAATAGAAAAAATGCCAATATCTCTGTTAGTAATAGAAACATAATGACCAAACTTTGGCTGCTGTTCTAACTTCTGATTTGCTGATATACATCCATTTTTATGTTTTCTATGGGACTCCTCTTTATTCAGAAGAGTCTTCTAAATCATAATCTCCGTTTGGTCTTCTGTTTCTGGACTTGTGAGATATAATGTTGCTTATTTCCATTAATACATGTCCTTGAGTCGTATTCATCTGTCAAGTTGTTAAACATTCTATCCAGCTGTTTCTTAGTTATATATGTTTCTGGAACAGCTAGGTGACCACCAGGGATGATTTTTATAGGAAATATGGCCCTGGGCAATAAGCAACATAGGGCCCCCTTGCTAAACACAGATACATCCAATTATGTCAAGAAGTATTTGAACATTGAGACAATTTTCATAATTTATCCTTTTGATCGCTACCAGAATGGATTGGAAACAAAGCAATAAAGATGTGATTGAAGTGAAGACTTTTTATTAAACCCCTTGATTTAATCTTTGCAGCGCTTTGCTAAAGATGAGTCCAGCATATTCATGAGCTGCTGCTCCACCTGCCCAGCCACCGCTGATTAATAGATTTCGCCTTATTACTGTGCATAGCAAAATTCTGTGAATCAGTGGCAGCTGGGCGGGGGGAGCGGCAGCTGGGCGGGGGGAGCGGCAGTTTATGAAAAAAACGACTTCATCTCCAGTAGCACGCTGCAAAGATTAAAGAGTAAGTTCTCCAAAACGGCTTCACATAGGTCACAGACCGCTGAAACTGTCTGTCATTACTTTTTGCTGCCCACTGTATAACGGAGGTGACGGGATCCCTTTAAATGACATTTTCACCTAGCTAAAGACAAAGTTGTTCAGAACCTCCATACAAAGTGAAATAAATGGGCCGTACTAATCTGCTGTGACTGCAATACAAAGCAAACAAACACAAAGATACAGCAGCACTCTGCAAAGATATATGCAAACATTGATTATATGGTTCATTTTCAACTGCAATACTGCTATATTTACTAAACTTCTAAATGTGGGCCCACCTGCCACGACCAGGCGACCTCGTTCAGATGGGTCCCTACACTACATATTATTCCGGTATAATAGGAGACTTACCTCTGTCACATTTATAAGTGTAGTAAATATAGCAGTAATGTAATTTAAATGAATCCATATATTTAATGTTTACATATGTCTCAGCGCTCGCAGAGTGCTGCTGGATCTTTCTGTTTGTTTGCTATATCTACATAGCTGTACAATGGTACATTCACTACTTCCAGCATTACTAGGTACATTTTCTATTCAGGACCCCAGTGGTGCACGCACGGTAAGTATCCAGTTGCCCGTAAACCCCTCTGTGACCCGGGCCTAGAGGGCCTTACATATTATTGTACTCAATTATATCCGCGTCCTCAGGACGCAGATACAATTCACAGTGCTGGTGATGCAGGGGAACTATCAGTTCTTGTAATGCAGGCGGCGAGATGACATCATCGCTCCGCCTTCGTTATTCCGCTAAAGCAGGCCTGGCCAGAAGAGACCAGGCCTGCATTGCTGGAGGATTGGATAGTGCAGGAATGGGGACAGGTGAGTGCTTGTTGAAGCATGCAGCACTATCTACTATGGAAACTGCGGCACTATTTACAGGGGGCACCGTGGTACTAGCTACTAGGGACACTGTGGCACTATTTACGTGGGCACTGTGGCATTATCTACAGGGGCAGTGTGGGGCACCATATACTGGGTACTATGGCACTATCTACAGGGGGCACTATCTACAGGGGCAGTGTTTGGCACTATCTACATAGGGAAGTGTGTGGCACTGTCTACAGGGAGCAATATGTGGCACTATCTACAGGGGTATATGGCACTATCTACAGGAGGCACACTGGCACTATCTACAGGGGGCAGTGTTTGGCACTATCTACATGGAGCACAGTGTGGCATTGTCTACGCTGGTTTTTATCCTACAAGTATTGGTCAGCCCATATTCACTAGCTTAGCCCTTTATATTAGAGCTTGTAATATAATGGGCTCTGCTGGTGGACACGTGCAGACCAATACTTGTAGCGTAAAAAAAAGAAGGTACTGTGAGCGTGGTGAAAATAACTTAGTTTAAAAAGTATGCGATAGGAAACCCCCCTTAAAATATTCCTGCTCTTGCGACTGGACCCTGGTATAGCTGGTGTAAGTGCATATAGGTTGAAGAGCAGCTGGCAAGCATTGTATTTAACATGCAAAAAGAGATTACATTGAAAGAAGATTTTTTTTTAGCATTGGAACATTTTCAGGAACAAATAGAATAAATGCCGGTACTGTCTGGTAAAATTAGGGACAGATGGCAGCAATGTGATCTGTGGCTGGTAAGTAGTCGTACTCCTTTGAATATTTGAGAATATTAACGTCTATTTCCATTTATAAATGAGTCATGCTTGTTTCAACACTTTGTTAATTTAATCAGTAGACTTAAAACACAGAATTTTGTAAGATCTGTTCATGGTGAACATTTCGATAAAGTGTGCCAAAGTATGTTTATGCCATTGGCAGTCATTACTAATTTTAACTGCTATTGTTCGTCACAGCCCCCAGCAAAACTATATAAAGGCAAGAAAAAACATCAAATATAATACAACAAACAAGAAATCTGGAGCTGATTACTATTTGCTGTTAGATAATTGCTAGCACTCATTTGTTTAAAAGCCATATGATGTAATCCAGCAACTACAGTACAATAATATTATTAATAATAGGTGTTTGTGGGCAGAGCCGGTTTTAGACAAAGTGTGGCCGTGGGCAAGGTTAACAGTGGGGCCCCAAATGCTGAATTAGGGCCTGTTCACATCTGCGTCAGGGTTCCATTGCTGGCTTCTGTCAGACCTTTCCGTCAGGGGAACCCATGAACGCAAACCAAACGGAAACGACTGCGCTATTGATTCTGTCCAAAAAAACGAAACCTGACGGAACAGAGACATCGGAAATAATTTACAACGGAAACATTGCCATTGAAATCAATGGTAACGCTATAGTTTCCTTTGGTTGCGTTCATGGGTTCCCCCGACGGGAAGGTCTAACGGAGGCCGTCAATGGAACCCCGACACTGATGTGAACTCACCCTTAGGGCTTATTTAAACGAACGTGATATACGTCCGTGCAATGCGCGTGATTGTCATGCGCCTCGCACGGACCTATATTAGTCCTTGGGGCCGTGCTGACTGTCCGTGAGTTTCACACAGCGTGTGTCCGCTGCGTAAAACTCACAACATGTCCTATATTTGTGCGTTGTTTGCGCATCACCCAACCATTGAAGTCAATGGGTGCAAGAAAATCATGCGCAGCACACGGAAGCACTTCCGTGGGACGCGCGTGATTCGCGCAACAGCAGTAAAAAGTATGAATAAAAACAGAAAAGCACCACGTGCTTATCTGTTTACAAACATACAGAGTGTCATAATGATGGCGGCTGCGCGAAAATCACGCAGTCACGCATCATACAAGGGTGACACACGGAGCTGTTAAGTACCTTTTGCGCGTGCAAAATGCCACATTTTTTGCGTGCACAAAACGCACACGCTCGTGTAAATCCGGCCTTACTGTATCAATAATGCAGTGAATTCAGAAGGCAGTGTGTAGAGAACTGCATCGCTGATTTCTAGTGCGTCCAGGAGTGTTGTAAGACCCAAAGCATATGTCCCCCCTCTCACACAAAAAAAATGATCTACTGTATTTTCCGGACTGTACAACGCAGCTGACTATAAAAAATTGGGAAAAAAATAATTTTTTTACTACTTTTACAAAGCAAAAACTATTTGTTAAAAAAAATAATGTGTTCTGTTTCACCACATTCTTAAAGCGATTTTTTTGATACACACGATTTTTTTTTTGTCACTTTTTATTCCTTTTTTTTTATTTTTTACATTGTGCTTGGGGAAAAATAGGAAAAGTTTTTTTTTTTAACTGTAAATTTTTTTTACACTCCTGAAAATGTATCAAACCTTTTTTTTTTTTTTTTACACATTTTATTAGTTCCCCTAGGGGACTTGAACCAGCGATCATTAGATGAGTTACAGAAACAGCGTAACTTGCTGTGCTACACTGTTTCCGTAACTCCCATGGTAGTGAATGGCAGTCACAGAAGCAGCGTAGCATCCTACGCTGTTTCCGTAACTACTATTCAGTTCTATGGGAGTTACGGAAACAGCGTAACTCAGCAAGTTACGCTGTTTCTTTAACTCGACCATGTGCGCTGTTTTCGGAGATACTGAGTTCCGGAAACAGCGTAGCTTGCGGTGCTACGCTGTTTCCGTAACCCCATTCACTTCATGGGAGTTACGGAAACAGAGTAGCTCAGCAAGCACCTAACCAGGAAGTGCCCGGGAAACAGCGGAGCGAGTAAGCTAGAACGGGGTTTAGGGGGCCCCGTTATAGAGATAGGTGCGGGTCCCAGATGTGGGACCCGCATCTATCTGACATTTATGACATATCCTGTGGATATGTCATAAATGTCCTTCAAGGGAAGACCCCCTATAAATGCTGTGGTCGCAATTGACCGCGGCATTTAACTAGTTAAACGGCCAAGAACAGCGCCATCGCTTTTCCTGGCCGTTAGAGCAGCGTGTCAGCAGTAAAACACAGCTGACACCTGCAGTGTATGAAGCGGGCTCAGCATGCAAGCCTACTCCACTCCAAACATCATCCCCTCCCCTGCCGGCACATCATGGGTCGGGAAGGGGCTAAGTAAGAAGCGGTCAGGGGGCCCGGCGCTGCCGGGTCCCTTGACTGCCGACTATAAGACGCAGAGACTTTTTAGCAAGGTTTATTCTTGCTAAAAACTGCGTCTTATAGTCCGAAAAATACGGTACATACATATACAATTATTAAATCATACCACTATACCAGATGAAATAACACCCCCATACTGTTGCTGAATAATACCACCACACCATAACCACAAAGTGACTGAATAATACCCCTATACTGTTACTAAATAATACCACCACACCAGAACCCCATAGTGACCACATAATATCCCCATACTGTTACTGAATGATACCACCACATCATAACTACATAGTGACTGAATAATACCCCCATACTGTTACTGAATAATACCATCACACCATAACGAATGACTGAATAATACCCCCATACTGTAACTGAATAATACACCCATACTGTTACTGAATAATACCACCACACCATAACCAAATAGTGACTGAATAATACCCCCATACTGTTACTGAATAATAACGCCACACCATTACCACATAGTGACTGAATAATACCCCCATATTGATACTGAATAATACCTCCACACCATAACCACATATTGTTACTGAATAATACCCCTAAACTGTTACTGAATAATACCGCCACACCATAACAACATAGTGACTGAATAATACCCCCTTACTGTTACTGAATAATACCACCACATCATAACTACATAGTGACTGAATAATACACCCATACTGTTACTGGAAAATACCACCACACCATAACCACATACTGACTGAATAATACCCCCATACTGTTATTGAATAATACTGCCACACCATAACTACATAGTGACTGAATAAAACCCCCACATAGTGACTAAATAATACCCCCATATTGATACTGAATAAAAACCACTATACAAAGACCAATATTATCAGCATATAGTGAACATATAGTGGCTGAATAATACCGCCACTCAATAACCACATAATGACTAAATAATACCCCCATACTGTTACTGAATAATACCGCCACACCTTAACCACATAGTGACTGAATAATATCCCCATACTGATACTGAATAATACCGCCACACCATAACCACATAGTGACTGAATAATACCCCCATACTGTTACTGAATAATACCGCCACACCATAACCACATTGTGACTGAATAATACCCCCATACCGATAATGAATAATACCGCCACACTATAACCACATAGTGACAGAATAATATCCCCATACTGATACTGAATAACACCGCCACACCATAACCACATACTGTTACTGAATAATACCCCCATAGTGACACTGAATAATACCGCCACACCATAACCACATAGTGACTGAATAAAACCCCCACATAGTGACTGAATAATACCCCCATATTGATAATGAATAAAAACCACTATACAAAGACCAATATTGCCAGCATACAGTGAACATATAGTGGTAGATGCCAGTTATACACAGGAGCTCTGCAGACCATATAAGTGATTATAACACACTTATATCTAGGGACTTACAGGTGATGTTTTCTCTGATTAGAGTCGTTAACTTTCCATTTTTTTCTCTGTCCGGCCCAGACCACTGTGACAACTTATTCCAGCCATGACTCGTATCTGCAGAATTTGACACACACATGTTGGTTTCTCGCTTTTCAAGCACCCTCCCCACCTATACCCCATCTTCTAAACAAACTCGTTATCTACTGTGCCCCAGATGGTAATAATGATCCCTCAGTACTCAAAACAATAAAAGTGCCTCATCAGTAACCGTGCCCCCTTGTGACCCCACAGCAGTAATGCCCCCTTTGTGCCCCCTGTAGATAGCGCCACACACAGCCACGCTGTAGATAGCGCCTCAGTCCTCCCCCCTTATATATAGTGCCACACAACCCCCCTTAATAGATAGTGCCACACAACCCCTTTTGTATATAGTGCCACACAGCCCCCCATTGTATATAGTGCCACACAGCCCCCCTTTTGTATATACTGCCACACAGCCCCCTCCCTTTTATATAGTGCCACACAGCCCCCCTTTTGTATATAGTGCCACACCACCCTCCTTGTATATAGTGCTACACAGCAATCCCCCCTGTATATTGCCACACAGCCCCCCTACCTTGAATATAGTGCCCCACAGAACCCCTCCTTGTATATAGTGCTACCCAGCCCACCTCTCTTGTATATAGTGCTACACAGCCCCCCTCCCTTGTAGATAATGCCACACAGAACCCCCCTTGCATATAGTGCCATATAGCCCCCACCCCTTGTATATAGTGCTACACAGACCCCCCCCTTGTATATAGTGCTACACAGCCTCCCCTTGTATATAATGCTACACAGCCCCACCTCCTCCCTTGTATATAGAGCTACACAGCGTCCCCCACTTGTATATAGTGCTACACAGCCCCCTTGTATATAGTGCTACACAGCACCCCCCTCTTATATATAGTGCTACTCAGACATCCCCACTGGTATATAGTGCTACAGACATCCCCCCAATTATATATAGTGCCACACAGAGCCCCCTTGTATATAGTGCTACACAGACATCCCCCCTCTTGTATATAGTGCTACACAGACAACCCCTCCCCTTGTATATAGTGCTACACAGATATCACCCTTGTATGTAGTGCCACACAGCACCCCCTTGTATATAGTGCTACACAGACAGACCCCTTGGTTATAGTGCTACACAGACATCTCCCTTGTATATAGTGGTACACAGCACCCCCTGTATATAGTGTTACACAGCGCCCCCCCTGTATATAGTGCTACACAGCGCTCCCCCCTTTATATAGTGCTATACAGTGCCCCCTGTATATAGTGCTACACAGACACTAAAAAAAATTTAAAAAAATTGTACTTACCTTGCCCCGTTCCCGAGACGGACGGAGCGCTGAACATCCTCCGGGCGGGACGCGTGCGCAGACCAGCGTGATGCAGTGACCTCATCACACAGGCCTGCGCAGAGATTCTTCCCAGCACCTTATAGGCTGCAGGCCTAACGTGGCCTGCAGCCTATACACCGCATTCCAAATTATTATGCAAATGTTATTTTTCGCTGATTTTCCTAAATAGTCAATGCAAATGACAGTCAGTATAATTTTCAAGCCATCAACCGTTGGAGTATAATGCGAATTTTATTGAACAAATCTCCTAATGATAACAGATTTTTTTTTAGAAGTAAAAAACTCAAAATGCACTGTTTCACATTATTATGCACAACAGAGATCAAAACATTTTAAAGGTTGTAAAGAGAACTAAGATGCTAATTTGTTGAATTTGCAGCATCAGGAGGTCATATTTAAAGAAATCAAAAGCTCTTTCAATCAAAAAAAATGTAACAGGCCAAGTTACATGTTAACATAGGACCCCTTCTTTGATATCACCTTCACAATTCTTGCATCCATTGAATTTGTGAGTATTTGGACAGTTTCTGCTTGAATATCTTTGCAGGATGTCAGAATAACCTCCCAGAGCTTCTGTTTTGATGTGAACTGCCGTCCACCCTCATAGATATTTTGCTTTAGGATGCTCCAAAGGTTCTCAATAGGGTTGAGGTCAGGGGAACATGGGGGCCACACCATGAGTTTCTCTCCTTTTATGCCCATAGCAGCCAATGACACAGAGGTATTCTTTGCAGCATGATATAGTGCATTGTCATGCATGAAGATAATTTTGCTACGGAAGGTACGGTTCTTCTTTTTGTACCATGGAAGAAAGTGGTCAGTCATAAACTCTACGTACTTTGCAGAGGTCATTTTCACACCGTCAGGGACCCTAAAGTGGCCTACCAGCTCTCTCCCCATGATTCCAGACCAAAACATGACTCAGCCACCTCCTTGCTGACGTCACAGCCTTGTTGGAACATGGTGGCCATTCACTAACCATCCACTACTCCATCCATCTGGACCATCCAGGGTTGCACGGCACTCATCAGTAAACAACACGGTTTGAAAGTTAGTCTTCATGTATTTCTGAGCCCACTCCAACCGTTTCTGCTTGTGAGCATTGTTTAGGGGTGGCCGAAAAATAGCTTTATGCACACTTGCAAACCTCTGGAAGATCCTACACCTTGAGGCTCGTGGGACTCCAAAGGCACCAGTTTCAAATACCTGTTTGCTGCTTTGCAATGGCATTTTAGCAGCTGCTCTCCTAATCCTATTAATTATGCCTTTATCTGAACGAACCCGTCTGTGCTCTGAATCAGCCACAAATCTTTTCACAGTACGATGATCACGCTTAAGTTTTCTTGAAATATCCAATGTTTTCATACTTTGTCCAAGGTATTGCACTATCTCACGCTTTTCTTTCCCATATTGCTTGAAACCTGTGGCCTGCTTAATAATGTGGAACGTCCTTAAGTAGTTTTCCTTTGATTGGGCACACCTGGCAAACTAATTATCACAGGTGTCTAAGATTGATTACAATGATCCAAACAGCCCTAAGACACAATACCATCCATGAGTTTAATTGAAAAACTAATAATTAAATGTTTATGACACTTAAATCCAATGTTCATAATAATTTGGAACACGGTGTAATATTAATTTGTGTCTATGTCCTGAGGACGCAGATACAAGTGAATTTGGCTATCGCTAGCACCGGGGCCCGAGGGGGGCATGAGGGGGCCCATACCGCCTGGCCCATAAATGTTAAGGGCCGGGCAGCACAGGCTCCGTAGAAGCTGCGGGCAGGCCCGGGGCCCTAAGAGTGTGGGGGCCCTAGGCAATTGTAAAGTTTTCCCCCCTAACGCCGGCCCTGTCTGTGGGGAGTAGAGATGCAACTTATTTTGATTTGCACTTTTTTTTGCGACTTTGCTTTTTTGTCTAGATATTGCTGTTACATGCTGTTTATTTTGAGGGGCCGTTGGGAGCGCACTTGAAGGCAGAAGTCAGGGAAAAAATTGGGTGGGATGAATATTGGGAGATATTTTTGCTATTGCCCCTGGAAAAATGTAACCTCCACCGGGTTAAACCGAATGAGAGTATGGAGGAAAAGGAGCTTTGACATTATAGGTTTATTCATTGTAAGCTTGCTATTTGGCTGAAATCTTTTGCCATAGTAGCTAGCGTCATTGATGAGAAGGCACCAGAGCACTGTTCGCTCTGTTTTGTAATTGGGATTCTTTAGGAGAGGCCTATAGGGTATGCGGGGCAATGTGTGGCTGCCCTATAATGAACACTTTAGGCAGCGGAAGGCATTGCGTCGATCTTTGAGGTGGGATTAGCCTTTGGATGAGGCTCATGGCGACACCATGAAGGCTGGGTCAGCCCTGTTAGAGGGTAACTGGCAGTTCAGGGTCAGTAACTGAGCGTTCGGCTACCTCCGGGAGGGACTGTTGCTGGCAGTTTAATGAAGGGCACTGTAAGTTTGGTGTTGACTGTCGGTACAAACATAAATTTACAGATTGTGAAGGAGCCCACAGCTTGCCCGGATGCTTTAAGGAGGGATGAGGAACAGGCAGTCGGGGTTCCCTATAGGTCCGCTATGGACAACAGCCCGGGGGCCCAAGGCTCCCGGGGGCCTATGGCCACCCAAAGACCACATTGCAATTTTGTCAAGTTTTTTACACGAATCGCGGCAAAAACTGCATCAAAACTGAGGGCCCCTGGAATCAATTGTATCCGCGTCCAAAATACGCTGAAAGAACTAACATCTCTGGCAAGGAAACCGTCTGTTCCCTTCCCCGCTATTCGGCCTTTTTTGTGTATGCAAGCGGCATGATGACGTCGGCGCCATGGCATCACCTCGCCGCTTGCGTCATGCTGCTGGATGCGGCCTGGTCAGAAGAGACCAGACCTGCATCGTCAGTCGAGAGGGTGACGCTGAAACAAGGACAGGTAAGTGTGGCACTAACTACGGGGGGTGACGCATCTACAGGGGGACTGTGTGGTGATTTCTACAGGGGGCTATGTGGCGCTATCTACAAGTGGGTGGCCCTATTTACAGGGGGGCTGTATGGCACTATCTCCAGGGGGCCTGTGTGGCGCTATCTACAAGGGAGCTGTGTGGCGCTATCTACAGTGGGGCTGTGTGACGCTATTTATAGGGGGCTCTGTGTGATGCTATCTACAGGGGGCATGTGTGGCGCTATCTACAAGAGGGCTGTGTGGCGCTGTCTTCAGGGGGCTATGTGGCGCTATGTATAGGGGGTTATGTGTCACTATCTATAAGGGGGCTGTGTGTGATGCTATCCACAGGGGGTGTGTGGGACTAGCAACAGCAGGTCTGTGTGGCACTATCTACAGGGGGGCTGTGTGGCACTATCTACAGGGGTGTGTGTGGCACTATCTACAGGAGGAGATGTGTGGCACTATCTATAGGGGGGCTGTGTGTGATACTATCTACAGGGAGGGGTGTTTGGCGCCATCTACAGGGGTTGTGTGTGGCGCTATCTATAGGAGGTGTGTGATGCTATCTACAGGGGCTGTGTGTGGCACTATCTACAGGGGCTGTGTGTGATGCTATCTATAGGTGCTGTGTGTGGCGATATCTACAGGGGGCTGTGTGTGCCGCTATCTTCACGGGGCACTGTGTAGCCACATTGTGTGGCTTTACTTTACAGTGTTTGACACAATTATATTCAGGGGCACAGTGTTTGGTACTATTTTATTCAGTGGCACAGTGTATGGTGCTATTATATTTACGGGCACATTGTGTGGCACCATGAGAATTTTATCTTCATTAATAGGTGTGGAAATGTTGGAAAAGTGAGGAGCCGAAGACATCTGAGGGACAAATTCTGCAGAAATGGGTCATGGCTGGGAGAAGTCGTCGTGAGGTCTGGACCGGATGGAGAAGAAAACAGCAAAAAAAAAACTACTCGAATCTGAGAAGTCATCTGTGAGTCACTGGATTTACACCTTTTTCACAAGTTTATTGTAGGAAATCCTTATATTATACAATAAGTCTTTGTGCAGTCCAGGACTGATACACAAATGGATTTTACCATTCCCCGTCAGGAGGATGTGTCCCTACACAGTGTGGTACTGTCAGCGATGGTTGGAGACTGTCAGTATGTCAGCCCTCTGACAAGTGGAATTGTAACACCCATTTTCTAATGCTTGCACAAAAAGGTAGCGTTAACAATAGTTACGGTGCGGCAGTGGAGAAGGGTGGCCCAAGTTTGGATAGCAGCCCAGGTACTATGGTCTATTTAATCCGTCACTGGGAATAGGGGGTGACACTGAAAAGAAAAAGTGAGACACCGGTGAAGGTGCAAAAGATGCTCCCATTTCTAACGGTACACCCACATAGGAGAGTGTCTACTCTGCTGCACAACTGATTCCTTGAGGGGTTCTGTATTTTTTGCACTTTTACCTCTCCAAAGCAGGGATAGCGCAATTTGTCATCTGCTTTAGCTATAGGCCAGGGGGTGATGAAAAAAAACTCGGGAAGTGGCGTTGGGTCGCCATATGGTTTACAGCCTGTCCCATCCGGCAGGCATGTCAGGGAACAACAGTATCGATCCTGAAATTGGCAAAGTGGCTTATACGTAATTTAAGGCGGCCTTAACCTGTGTGCACAAATACGGTAAAAGGACTATGTTGGCCAAAACTGACATAGAAGCCCCGTTTTGCTTTGAACCAGTTTGCTGATGTGCGAGTGAATGGGCTGTTGCTGAAATGTTTGTTAAGGCGGTCCAAGACGTATCAGAGAGGGATAGAAATGTTGGTGAGACTGATCACGATGTCCTGTCAGGTGTTTTAAGGGATATGTACGGGTACGCCAAAACGGCACCCTTCCAATTTTGGTTTATGCTGATGAGAAGTCTTTGTCGCAGTATCAATTTTTTAAAGTTTTAAGGAAGGGCCTGGGTGGGTTAGGGTTGTAAGGCTGTGAATTTAGTTCCCCTTTCATTTTGCATAGGAGCCTTGATGGAAGTGGCCAGGTTGTGTTAGGTCTCGAGGTGGTTAAAAAGATTGCGTAGTGGGAGACGGCACGTTATAATTTGTAGTTTATGTCTCACCTGATGTGAGGGGTGTGGTGTGTAGCTGGACAAGGTGGGTTGGTATAGTTGCATATTGGTTGGGGCTTGGTATTACTGGGGTTGTATGTTTTGTTGTGTTCTCTATCAGTACCTGGCTCGTGTCTAATTTGGATTGTAGGGACATTTGTTTCCTGTGGCGGTGTGACAGCGGATCAACTCATAAAGTTAAATTTGTTACATTTGTGGGCCTCAATTCCAGAGATTGTCTTGACATGGCTTGACATTGTGGCCCATCAGGTATGGCGACAAGTCAGGTCAGGCTTGGGCTGAATCGGGCCCAGATGAAAGTAAGAAAGGTTCTTAGGAGGTTTGTTGCCCAGAATTGTAGTACGCCACAGGGAATAAAGGTGGCTGACGGTCAGCTTCTCAGGCCTGACCGTGTATTTAAATACTATCGGGTTAGACCTTTGGTTTCTTGGCTTGCAAAAAAAAAGAGATCAAGCAAGCTTTGCGTGTGTGGACGGAAGAGCACACATTAAGGGTCATGTGTGATTGTTATGACACGAGTCTTGCAGACAGCTGGAAAAGCATTTAATAAAAGGAAAATTGAGGGGCATTTGTGCCTCAATAACAAAAGTTGTGGTAATTTGGGCTTAAGGGATATACCCAACCCATTGGTTAAATTCCTGTGGGCAGAGTCCCCATGTAGGTTGCCAGGCCCAAAATACAATAGGTCCTCAGGCTAGGTGCAGGGCGACTGAAGGCAAAGGCCTGTTTCTTGATGGAGGAGACTAAAAGAAAATTGGGAATACCTTCAAGTACTCATCATGGGAATAGTTGTTTATTTACAGGAACATGAAGTTTTAAAATGTTATTATTATTATTATTATTATTATTATTATTATAATAATAATAATAACATTTTAGCACTTTATATTTCTGCAAACAGACGACTATTCCCACGAGTAGTTTAACACTAAATGATTGTTTCATAAAATGCTGCTGTGGCCTTTCCACCAATCAATAAGTCTTAGTGGTTATTTAGGGTGAAAGGTGGGAAGGTACAGATGTGTCCACCCTTACCTTTGCTTGAATTTGGTTAAGGGCTTTAATTTCTCATTAAACTAATTCGATACCATATCGTGACATGCTAGCAAAACGATAGACGGGCTGCAATTCAGATCACAACCACTCGATGGCCACACATATAGCATAGACCTCTCGTAACTGAGTATCGTGAAATCATGTTTTTTTCAAAGCTGGTTGCCTCGTACAACACATCTCCAGGATATGTTTAGATAAGAGAAAAAGTAAAGAACACATCTGTACTCAGTATTAAATCTCCAAACCTCTATTCGTGAAAGCTGTATAGTTACTTTTTTACTTTTTAAAAAAAAGAGGAGTCAAAAAGTCTGAGACACTGGTGAAATTTCTTGTATTGTGCATTTGTTTTTATTTTAAGGCAAAAATCGAATATTCTAAATATTTACATTAATTTCAGAATTTCTTAGTATATTCTTTGTCCATTTTTGCTTTAATGACAGCGTGCACTCAAAATAGGATTGACTCCACAAAGTTGTGCAAAACTTGATGCGTTATACTAGTTAATTAAGGGGGTCCCAAGCGAAGAAAATATATCTGAATGACGTCCATATTCCCTAATAGGGTTAAGGTCACCTGACACCTGAAATAGTTGTATCTTTCCCTACTTGTGGATTTCATCTGAATGGAAGAAGGTTTGTGAGGATTTGCTAGGTATTGTGTGCTTCACGTTGTGGGGGCCCATGCTGCCTGCCCGGCCCATAACATTTATGTGCCCTTAGGACGTAGATACAATTGAATACTATGGCAGAGCAGGGAGCTAGCTCCCTGCTCTGTCATTCACTAGGCTACAGCATATAGGATCCCTGTGCAGGCCAGCGCGATGATGTCACTGGATCACTACTCAAGGGTCTCGTCTCAGCATCTCATAGGCTGCTTAGGAGGCTATGGAGCCCAGCCATTCGTCGCGGGAAGGTGAGTACAATTTTTTTTGCTGTTTGGGGGGCACTATCTACAAGGCAAGGCTGTGTGACACTATCTACAATGGAGGGCTGTTTGGCACTATCTACAAGAGAGGGCTGTGTGGCACTTTCTACAAGGGGGACTGTGTGGCACTATCTACAGAGGGGTGTGAGGCACTATCTACAGGGGGCTGTGGGATCATTATAAATGGAATCTCATAAAATATGAGGTTTAGATGATCTACAAATTGGCGGCCTAGCTGCACACAGAATGATAAATGTTCATTGTCGGGAGGTCGGGGTTGTGGGTGTGGGGTTGCCCAATCAAAAGTTTGATATTGTGCCCAGTTGTTCCTAGTTACACCCCTCGCTTCAACATATCTTCTTCTATACTGTTGTCACGATGCGGGGTGTGGACCCACTGGGCAGTACTGTGTAGCGGGATGGCAGCTGGCCAAACAGGTATGGTACAGAGTCAATAGTCCAGAAAGGTTACCTGAGGCAATGTATACAGTAGCAAGGCAGGGACCAAGCGGCAGGTAGACGTCAGGCGTGGAGTAGCAGAGCAGGCGTGGAAATGCAGCACAGCACGGCAACAGTTCAGCATGGCAGTAGATCAGGATAGAACTGGATAGCACGGGAAACAGGATACAGGTACGGGGAACACTGGGAAGCTGGAAGGCACTTAGGAGACCATTTGCAAGACAGACTTTGGGAAACAACAGCAACGCTCAGGCGAGGATCAAAAGGGTGGGCGCCTTCTTATAGTCCAGGAAATCATGTGAGTTGATGATGATTTCATGCGCGCGCTGGCCCTTTAAGAGCGGACACGAGCGCGTGCGCGCACCCTCCCGGAGACAGTCTCGATACCCGGAAGTGAGTGTCGGTGCCTCACAGGGGGACGATGCAGCACAGCAGCAGGATGTCCATGGCTGCGGTCGTCTAGGGGTAAGTTAGAATGACAGACCGCAGCCTTAGATGTCAGGGCCGCCATCAGGAATTTCATGGCCCCATACAGCTAAATTGTCTGGGCCCCCCTACCGTGGCACCACCCGTTAACGATACTCCGTCCAGCACCATATCACGCTCTTTGTGATACATAACTAAATAACTTTTTATTTGGAAGAAAGATTTTGAAGCCTGCCACCACGACAAGGTAGACTCTTTTGACAGGGCCCTACTCTACTCTAACGTAAAAATATATAGACTTTATTCCTTTTTCTGCAGATTTAATGAATATAATACTTAAAGGGGTTTCCCAGCCCCTAAAAATTGATGCCCTATCCTCAGGATAGACCATCAATAGCTGATGGGTCGGGGTCCAACTACCGGGACCCCCGCCGACCAGCTGTTTTGAAGGGAGTGCAGCGCTTGTACGAGCGCTGCTTCCCCTTCATTGCTACTTGCTCTCTGAGAATCGTCGACACAGATGTAGTGCAATTCAGAGTATTGCAGTCTTCTCACATTCACTTCATTAGGAGAAGGCTGCAATACTGTGAATCCATGTCGACGATTCACAGTGAGCAAGTAGAAATGAAGGGGTAGCAGCGCTCGGACCGACCCATAAACTATTGATGGCCTTTCCTGAGGATAGGCCATCAAGTTTTAGGGACCGGAAAACCCCTTTAAAAGGAACCTTTTAGCACACTCATGCTGCCGTAACAATGGACACAAGCCAGTGCTAAAGCTATGACTTCTCTTATATGACGCGGCACTTTAGAGTAACACATAGTTTAGTTTAATCAGTGCACCTGTCACTATATCATACTGCCCGCAGTTAGGGCAACATCAACAGGCCGACATGTTCACATAAACAAAATAGAAGATACAGGATTTGTTTTGGTAGAATCCTAAAACCCCATCTATGATCAAAAATAGATGCATAAGAGCAGAGGAGAAAAAGGTTGTTAAAACAGTGGCATAACAATTGCCTGGAATGGACGAGCCCCACTTAAAACTGGATCCACGTATTTAACGAAGCGTTAGGACGGTGTATGCTGCGTCCTATACAATTTACTAATCCTGCCCGGCCGGATGTGGCAGTGGGCCTTGTGTACCAGGCCATGAAGGCAAGAGGAGCGAGTAGTGGGGAGTGCATTTGTTTAAATTTTTATGTCGGTTCTGGGGTCCATGCTTAAAGAGGCTCTGTCACCACATTATAAGTGTCCCATCTCCTACATAATGTTATCGGCACTGTAATGTAGATTACAGCAGTGTTTTTTATTTAGAAAAACGATTATTTTGGACGGAGTTATGACCTATTTTAGTTTTATGCTAATGAGTTTCTTAATGCCCAACTGGGCGTGTTTTACTTTTTACCAAATGGGCGTTGTGGAGAGAAGTGTATGATGCTGACCAATCAGTGACCAATCAGCGTCATACACTTCTCTCCATTCATTTACACAGCACATAGTGGTTTTTACTAGATCACTATGTGCAGCCACATACACACACATAAACGTTACTCAAGTGTCCTTACAGTGAATAGACATCACTACCAGCCAGGACGGGATGTGTATTCAGAATCCTGATACTTCTCTAGCGTTTGTGCTTGATTTACAGCAGAGCAGGCGTAGTCTTGTGAGATTACGCTGTAAACTGTCATTTACAGCGAGACTACGCTTGCTCTGCTGTAAATCAACCACAAACGCTAGAGAAGTATCAGGATTGTGAATACACATCCCGTCCTGGCTGGAGGTAATGTATATTCACTGTCAGGACACTTGAGTGGCATTAGTGTGTGTGTATGTGGCTGCATATAGTGATCTAGTAAGAACACTATTGCATGGGGAGAAGTGTATGACGCTGATTGGTCACTGATTGGTCAGCGTCATACACTTCTCTCCACAATGCCCACTTGGTCAAAAAGTAAAACATGCCCAGTTGGGCATTAAGAAAGTCATTAGAATAAAGCTCAAATAGGTCATAACTCCGTCAAAAATGATTGTTTTTCTAAATAAAAAAACACTGCTGTAAACCACATCATGTACAAGATAGGAAACTTATAATGGGGTGACAGAGCCTCTTTTAGGTGGACGAGGCTATTCAAAAGTGTGGCATGGGGCCCAGCACAATGTAGTTACACCGCTGTGTGTAAATATTATTCTAATTCTCTATGTAACCCATTTATTCATTTTACACTTACCTTTGCAGTCTTCTCTTCTCTTCAGCAAGGTGGGCATCAAGCTCACAAGTGCTTACCACACAATGAAGCTGAGCCGCTCCCTCTGCCCTATCCAGACACAGCAGTTGGTGTCACTGGGATTGCTCTTCAGCGCTTTGGACCTTTAGCAATAATAAAAATTATTAAGTGAAAGAAAAAATAAATATATATAAACATTGTAAAGAGCTTCGTCATTAGTTCTACAGAGTTTTAAACATTAGGGTTAACGCTTATGACGTTGCGCGTGACATCAAGATGTGCTAGATTGCAGCATGAGACTGCTGAGCAACTTAAATACACCCCAGCCAGACGCACATTGGAGCTGCTTCTTACTGGTTAAAAAGCAACCATTCAGTCAAAAAAAAAAAACAAATTAAAAACTGCAAAATTATTGTTAACCTACCTGCTGGCCTTCCTTACTTGCTTCTGACTCTGCTTCCTCATTCCGGTCCCCGTTTTCCATAATCCAAGATGGCAGGTTCTGTCTAAGACTTGCATATAGAAAGCATGGCCTGCAAGTCTGAGACATCCCCCACCTCCTTCACTGCTCTCAGAAGGACAAGCACCGAGGATGTCAGCGCTGTGTCCATCTCTACTGACACTTCTGCTGCTGGGTTCTTGACAGGAGTTTCGGCTGCAGCAATATTCTCACTGACAGCGCGTCAGTGGAGGACAGAGGAAAACAGCGCCAGTGTTGTCATGAATCAGCTTCTGTATGTAAGTATATGATTGTATGCTTGTAACGGTCTTATATGTTTTATTGTCTGTGTTTTTTCTTAAGCGTTTCCGTGTCTTGGACTACATTGGTTTGTCGTGGGATCCAATTTTTACCAATAAAATGGTCAAAGCGGGCTGTAGGCGGGGCAGTTTATTTCAATTAATTATTTTATATACATTTTTCCACTGTATAACAGAACTAGTAATCGAGGTGTCTGACTGACACCTCTCCATTGCAATCGCTAGGGCTTGGTGTCAGTCAGAGGTGTGCTATGTCCACCTTTGGCTGACACTAATCCCTCCAATTACCTGAATACCCAACACACCAGTGGTACTGGGAAGAGGCGAGAACTATCAGGAGCAACCCAACCAACGTAATGGGTAGCCGCAGGCTTGTGTTTTTAGGATATGGAGGGGACCAATAGCCATGGACCTTCCCATCGGAAAAAAAATAAGTGATTAAACAAAAAAACATGTGGGGTCCTCCTATTTCTCTATTCAACCATGAAAAACCAACAACCGCAGTCTGAAATTCTCAGGATGGGAAGGTCCATGGCTATTGGTTCCTTCCCATCCTAAAAACACCAGTCTGCGGCCGTCCCAGGGGCCACCCATCACATTAGATGTGTCGCTCCTGATAGTCCTCGGCTCTTCCCAGTACCCCTGGTGCATTGGGTACTGGGGTAATAGATTGGAGGGGTTGGTGTCAGCCAAAAGTGGACATAGTACACCTCTGACTGACGCCAATCCCTCGCAATTGTAATGGAGAGGTGTCAGTCACCTCGATTACTAGTTCTGTTATATAGTGGAAAAATGCATAAAAAATACTTCATTGAAATAAACTGCCCCCAACAGCCCGATTTGACAATTTTATTGGTAAAAATGTGATCCTACGACAATTTTACATAGTCCAAGATACTGAAACCTGTAAAAAAAAAACCAGACAATAAATCATATGAGACTGTTACAAGCATACAATGATATACTTACATACAGAAGCAGATTCATGCCAACCCTGGCGCTGTCTTCCTCCGTCCTCCACTGACGCGCTGTCAGTGAGGATGTTGCTGCAGCCAGAACCCCTGTCAAGAACCAAGCAGGAGAAGTGTCAGAAGAGATGGACACAGCGTTGACATCATCGGTGCTTGTCCTTCTGAGAGCAGTGAAGGAGGTGGGGGCATGTCTCAGACTGGCAGGCAACGCTCTCCACATGCAAGTCTGAGACAGTAGCAGCCATCTTGGATCCCAGACAACTGGGACCAGAACGAGGGAATGGAGCGGGAAGCAAGAAAATGAGGCCAGCAGGTAGGTTAACAATAATATTTTGTGTTCATAAGAGCGAGGGTCCCAAACCCCCGCAGTGAGGGGGACATTGAATTGAGCAGCGGTCAAGCATGCACGCTTCCATTTCATTCAAAGTTTATGGGAATGACGGAAACAGCAGAGTTAATGCTTGACCACCGCTCTGTACAAGCTCCACCTGCATGGGAGTGCAAGTTTTATTTTACGCAAAATGCCCAAAATGTAAGGCTGGGTTCACACCTGCGTTCAGCTTTCCGTTATTCTCCTCCGTCAGAGCAGAACAACGGAACAATAAGAAGCCCCTGTTCCGTTGCACAACGGACAACACCTGCCACCAACGAAACCCATTGACTTTAATGGGTTTTGTCGGATTTCCGTTGGGGTGTCCGTGGTTTTAACAAAAACAATAGGGCAGCATGCTGCACTATTGTATCCGGTATTCTAGGTCAGATCTGCAACGGAGCCTCCAACGCAGCTGTGAACAAGGCCTAACACAAAAGTTTTGTATTTTTTGAACCTGGTTCACCCCAAAAAAATAATTACTAATTCTACTGGACCTATTTAGAGACAGGCAGCAGCTTCAGGAGCGACATCATATGGGTAGGAACACACTAGGCGGATACACCGAGTAAAACTACACAGCTTATCCGCCCCCGTAGCTGCAGGGAATTCCGCCAGCAAAACCGCACCAAATAGTGGCGCAGGTTTCGTGAGGCATGTCCACTGCGGAAATCCTGCAGTGAAACAAGAAGTTTAGACTTACCCCGGCCGTAGTCTAGACGACGCGTCTCTCTCTTCTGAACGTAGCTCGGCCTCCTGGGATGACGCTGTAGACCATGTGACCACTGCAGCAGTCACATGGGATGAAACGTCATGACAGGAGGACGGGCTGCGCTAAGAATAGAGGATCGTGTCGCCTAGACTACGGCCGGGGTAAGTCTAAACTTCTTTATAAATTCAAAATAAAAAAATACCTTTTTTTTCTCATTTGTGATTTTTGCGGCAGAACCGCAGGATTTCTGCAACAAAGTAGCAGCGATTCCGCAGCATAAATTGACACTGCAGGTCAATTTTTTTTTCCAGCGTGTGGATGAGATTTGTTCAAATCTCATCCAGTCTGCTGCTCCTGTTATACGCTGCAAATTTTCTGCTATGAAATGTGTTGCATGTGTTCACGCCTAGTGTTTTCCTACCCTAACAATAAGGCCCAGTTCAGAGTGCTTCGGCCTTGATAATGACTCGGACACTGCGTCAGAATCAGCGCCAAAAAACTTCCAAAACCGCCTCCCATTGATTTAATCTGAAATCAATGGGAGCCAGTCGCGGAAAAAATAAAAAGCAGCATGTCCTTTCTTGCTGTGGTTCCGCCTCTAACCTCCCATCGAAATCAATGGGAGTCAGAAAATGCATTTTTCGCTGCGTTTTTTGTCTGCCGCTGGCAAAAAAACGCAGCAAAAGACGCAGCAAGGTAGATAGAGTGGGCAGGTCAAAATCTGCCTCAAAATTCTTTAAGGAATTTTGAGGCAGATTTTTTCTGCCTGCAAAATTCTCCGTGTGAACAGGGCCATACTTAATTAGCACTTTCAGACACTTACTTACTGTGTCGGAAGAGCTGCTGGCTCCCACTCCAGTCCTCGTTGTCAGGCAATGTCTTCCAGGTCCAGTCCTTCACCTCCAGGCTCCAGAAAATGGCGGGGATCGGAGAACGCCTGATGACGCGCTACAACTTGACTCCTCAGCTACGCAGCTACGCTCTGGAGGAGAAAGAGGGGGAGGCCCAGGTGAGTCGTGTGTGCGCGGGCGTTCGCGGGAGCGTGCGGGCGTCCGTGGTTGCGCGCATGCGTGCGGGTGTTCGCAGGTTTGCGCGGTAGCTCACGAGTGCATGGGATCGGGTTGTGTTTGACGGCCGGGCTCCCATGACGAGAGGGGGGCCCGCACCTCACGATTTTCTTTTGGTGAAAAGAATGGGCACAATTGCAGGGGTCTGTTTTTTTCTACCAAAGGCAAGTGGTGGCAGTTGCCGGGCCCCCTTTCCATTAGGTTTGGCCTGGCCCCTTACACTAGTACTCCTAGTACTGCCCTAATGGCGGCCATGATAGACATTACAACTGTCATGTAAATGCACTAATTATGTTACCGTAGGTTAATAGTTGCTTCACTTTTCTGATAATCCCCTTTATCCCAGCATGCTTTAAAACATTTCCAAAAAGTTTATTGTGATATTACTAAATGCTTGGCTTTCTCTCTCTTCAAGTGCCTCCATTAAAAAGAGAATGACAGTCAGCACTGCTTGCTCTTATTTGGTCTTCAAGTAGTTACTGCAAAGCTTTGACGTGTGTTTTGGATCATTATCATGCTGCAGTATGAATAAATCTTCAAAGATGCAAACTGAGCATGGCATGTTTCTTTTAAAGGGAAACAGCCGAGCCCACTAACTCAACTGTTTCGGTAATCCCATAGGAATCAATGGAGAGAGCAGTGCATATGTGCAGCCACCTTTCAAATAATTCTCCGCTTGGATGCGGTGACCGTTTCACCAGGCTGGATGGGGATTTAGTAACCCACATAGAATTATTTGTCGCCATGACCACCTCAACCGAATGGTTTGCTGTCTCCCTGGTGCCAGGGTTCGGCATGTGGTGGAACGGGTGGACAAATTGCTGGGAGGGGCTGGTGATGATCCAGCTGTCGTGGTCCATGTCGGTACCAACGACAGAATAAATGGTAGGTGGAGGAGCCTTAAGAATAATTTTAAAGAACTAGGCTACAAGCTGAAGGGAAGGACCTCCAAGGTTGTATTCTCAGGAATACTGCCTGTGCCATGCGCATCACAGGAAAGACAGCGGGAGCTTAGGGAGTTAAATGCATGGCTGAAGTCTTGGTGTAGAGGAGAAGGATTTGGGTTCCTAGAGCACTGGGCTGACTTTTCATTGGGGTACAAACTGTATTCTGCAGATGATTTGCACCTAAATGGAAGGGGGTCCACTGTGCTGGGGGAGAGAATTCTAGCTGGGGTGGCGGAGTATTTAAACTAGGGCTGAGGAGGGAGGTCAATGTAGAAAAAAAAGGGGTAGCCAGGTTAGAGAGGGGTCAGACTATATTGGTGGGGGGAGAAACAGAATGTGGGGAGAGGACTAGTCAACAAGATAAGGAGATCCTTTCGTTACAAAACATCAGTGTAAATAAAAAGGACCGATTAATGTCAAATCACATGTCTGATAATAAAAGTGAAAAACTGACAGGCAAGTTAAAGTGTATGTTCACAAATGCCAGAAGTCTAGCAAGCAAAATGGGGGAGCTGGAGGCCTTGATACTGGAAGAAAATATAGATATAGTTGGTGTTGCTGAAACGTGGCTGGACTCTTCACATGACTGGGCTGTAAATCTACAGGGTTTTACACTTTTTCGTAAAGACAGGACAAATAGGAAAGGTGGTGGTGTATGTCTGTATGTGAGAAGTGATATGAAGGCGAGTGTGAAAGAGACAATAGTGGGTGAAGACTGTGAGGAGGTTGAAACCTTGTGGGTGGAACTAGAAAGGGAGGTAAACACTGAAAAAATTACTTTTGGTGTAATCTATAGACCCCCCAATATAACTGAGGAGATGGAAGGTCAGATATATAAACAGATGGAGCGGGCTGCACAGGCGGGTACTGTAGTGATAATGGGAGATTTTAATTTCCGGGATATTAATTGGTGTCATGGTTCGGCTTCAACTGCAAAGGGGAGACATTTCCTCAACCTGTTGCAGGAAAATTTTATGGGCCAGTTTGTGGAAGACCCGACTAGAGGTGAAGCTCTGTTGGATCTGGTCATTTCTAATAATGCAGATCTTGTTGGGAATGTCAATGTTCGTGAAAACCTCGGTAACAGTGATCACAATATAGTTACATTTTACCTATACTGTAAAAAACAAACGCAGGCTGGGAGGGCAAAAACATTTAATTTTAAGAAAGCCAATTTCCCCAGGATGAGGGCTGCAATTCAGGATATAGACTGGGAAGAACTAATGTCAAATAATGGAACAAATGATAAATGGGAGATTTTCAAATCTACTTACAGGTAATAAGTATAAACGACTCAAATTAAACCCCACATGGCTTACACCTTCTGTGAAAGGGGCAATACATGACAAAAAAAGGGCATTTAAAAAATACAAATCTGAGGGTACAGCTGTAGCCTTTGTAAAATATAAAGAGCTTAATAAAATCTGTAAAAATTTAATAAAATTAGCAAAAATACAAAATGAAAGGCAGGTGGCCAAGGATAGTAAAACAAATCCTAAAAAATTCTTCAAGCATATAAATGCAAAAAAGCCAAGGTCTGAACATGTAGGACCCCTAGATAATGGTAATGGGGAGTTGATCACAGGGGATCAAGAGAAGGCAGAGTTACTAAATGGGTTCTTTAGCTCTGTATATACAACAGAAGAAAGAGCAGCTGATGTAGCCGGTGCCAGTGCTGTTAATATATCAGTTGATATACTGAATTGGATGAATGTAGAGATGGTCCAAGCTAAATTAAATAAAATAAATGTGCACAAGGCTCCGGGACCAGATGGGTTACACCCTAGAATTCTTAAAGAGCTTAGTTCAGTTATTTCTGTCCCCCTTTTCATAATATTCAGAGAATCTCTAGTGACTGGTATAGCGCCAAGGGACTGGCGCAGGGCAAATGTGGTGCCTATTTTCAAAAAGGGCTCTAGGTCTTCCCCGGGTAATTATAGACCAGTAAGCTTAACATCCATCGTGGGGAAAATGTTTGAGGGGCTATTGAGGGACTATATACAGGATTATGTGACAATAAATAGCATTATAAGTGACAGCCAGCACGGTTTTACTAAGGACAGAAGTTGTCAAACTAACCTAATCTGTTTTTATGAAGAGGTGAGCAGAAGTCTAGACAGAGGGGCCGCTGTGGATTTAGTGTTTTTGGACTTTGCAAAGGCATTTGACACTGTCCCCCATAGACGCCTAATGGGTAAATTAAGGACTATAGGTTTAGAAAATATAGTTTGTAATTGGATTGAGAATTGGCTCAAGGACCGTATCCAGAGAGTTGTGGTCAATGATTCCTTCTCTGAATGGTCACCGGTTATAAGTGGTGTACCCCAGGGTTCAGTGCTGGGACCACTATTATTCAACTTATTTATTAATGATATAGAGGAAGGGATTAATAGCACTATTTCTATTTTTGCAGATGACACCAAGCTATGTAATATAGATCAGACTATGGAAGATGTTCATGAATTACAGGCAGATTTAAACAAACTAAGTGTTTGGGCGTCCACTTGGCAAATGAAGTTTAATGTAGATAAATGTAAAGTTATGCATCTGGGTACCAACAACCTGCAGGCATCATATGTCCTAGGGGGCGCTACACTGGCGGATTCACTTGTTGAGAAGGATCTGGGTGTACTTGTAAATCATAAACTCAATAACAGCATGCAGTGTCAATCAGCTGCTTCAAAGGCCAGCAGGATATTGTCGTGTATTAAAAGAGGCATGGACTCGCGGGACAGGGATGTAATAATGCCACTTTACAAAGCATTAGTGAGGCCTCATCTAGAATATGCAGTTCAGTTCTGGGCTCCAGTTCATAGAAAGGATGCCCTGGAGTTGGAAAAAATACAAAGAAGAGCAACGAAGCTAATAAGGGGCATGGAGAATTTAAGTTATGAGGAAAGATTGAAAGAATTAAACCTATTTAGCCTTGAAAAAAGACGACTAAGGGGGGACATGATTAACTTATATAAATATATTAATGGCACATACAAAAAATATGGTGATATCCTGTTCTTTGTAAAACCCGCGCAAAAAACAAGGGGGCACTCCCTCCGTCTGGAGAAAAAAAGGTTCAAGCTGCAGAGGCGACAAGGCTTCTTTACAGTAAGAACGGTGAATTTATGGAATAGCCTACCGCAGGAGCTGGTCACAGCAGGGACAGTAGATGGCTTTAAAAAAGGGTTAGATAATTTCCTAGAACAAAAAAATATTAGCTCCTATGTGTAGAAATTTTTCCTTCCCTTTTCCCTTCCCTTGGTTGAACTTGATGGACATGTGTCTTTTTTCAGCCGTACTAACTATGTAACTATGTAACTATGTAACTATGTAACATTCAGAGCTGGGACCATCCTCTATAAGACATTTATGGCATATCCCATGCATATGCCATAAATGTCTTAGGCGGGAATAACCCTTTAAATGTTGTGTTCCTACATAACTTTTCTGTTACAGCCATAAATCTCAAATCTGGATTCATTGGTCAATAGGACTATTTCCAGTAATCCAATGTATTTCTTATCCAATAACAAGCGTTGCCTTTTTTCTATTCCTGAGAAGTTACTTAGAAACTGCTACTCTTCCTTTGACACGACTACTTGTAGGCCTTCCTTGAATGTGCTTTTGCTGACTGGAGTCCATCATTCTTTATTAAACACATTCTATATGCTTAAAGAAATTGCAGTTCTCTCAGTGAACAAATATTTATGTGTTGGTATTGTGATGGTGTGGACACTTTTGGTCTGCCTAATTGAGCTTTGGATGAAACTGATCTAGTTTTCGTAAATTGTTATAGGATGCCATACACAGTGCCCTTAGAAGCCTCCAGTCTAGCCATGATTTGATGCTAAGAAAGACATTCTTTGTTTAGAGTAAAAAAAAAATTTGACTTCCTTTCATCTACTTCTGATGCCATATCTCCCATTGTCAAAATGCTACTTAGTATGAAATGTTCTACTAAAAACCTGGGACACATCCACATTTATGACTTAAATAAAGACTGCAAGTTGATTATCTTAAACGACCCTCTGACAAGTAGATCAATCTACTTGAGGGTTGTCTGAACTTGAGCCTCAATGGAGAGAAACGGTTCAATGAAATCTTAGTACAAAGACCTTAACATGGTCAAAAATTGGTCCAACTTGTTCAACCAATTTTATTTTTCCAAAATATGAAACGTCAGGAAACAGTGGGTGGTTCCCATACACATTGGACAAATCCAATAAAAAACGGGATCAGCATAAAAATATTATCCCTGAGCTAGTGAGTGGAGCCTAACGGCTATCATGTCTTCTATGAACTGCACACGTAAAGAAGATGAGAATCCTGGTCCCCAATCTCCATCTATCACATATATATAGAAGCAGCAGCAACATGGAGGACATTATACAGCAATAATATACAGTGTAGCTGTGAATTCAGCACTGGAGTGAGATAAAACACTTACTAGGAAGCTACAGCAGTATCTCTGTGTGTCTCTCTGCTTCTTTCTCACTCTGCTCCTGCTCCCTCTTCCCCCTCCCCTTTCCATAGACTTCTATAGACAGCAGTAATCTGATCCCTCAGTAACATGAGAATCCGTATTGTCTTGAGGAGACGTAAAAAGCAGTCATTTCAGAGTTAGTGAACAATTGGGGGGGGAGGTAAAGGAGCCTGATAAGTGGAGAAAGAGGCATTTTTTTCTGATAAGATATATTACAACATTTCTTATATTTTCTTGTACTATAGATTTATGCAAAACTTTTTGAAACTTGTTGAAAAGTTAGTGACCATTTAACGTTACTTTTTTAGCTCATTTGATATATGGTTAAATACCAAGCAAACAAATAATGTTTTCCCCATTTTGGTAATAGGATATTTTTTTTTACTTTTTTGTAACCTGTTTTAACTCAAAATAAATAAAATCATAAAATGTAATAATTTGGCACTTATTTATGCTAATCCCCTTAGTAATTTTCAGATTATGAAATAAAGATAAATGAGCATAAACCCCTCACTTAAATTACCATCTTGGCTTTAGTATTAATAAGAGTTCTAACACCCAAGTGTAACTGTCCTGTGATTATTCTTTCATTTCATGCCATATTCCAATAATGTAGATTCACAGATTTAATAGCGCTGTCAACATACATTAGCAAAGCTAGATGGCCTCCAGAAGACTGCCATAAAATCAGTCCATTTTTAATTAGAGCCCTGCACCCTAGCACATTCCAAAACATATATTAAATGGATATTTCTTGTTAAAAGCTTGTAGTTTTCTAACCTCACCAGGTCCAAATGAAGCAATGCAGACCAGTTCCACAGCTGAATAAATGTATTTTCATAGACTTCATCAGTCACAATCTGAGTGCACGTTTCTAGTGATGATGTTATGATAGGAAAAACATTCACTTGCCAGTTCAAGATTTATAGAAGACCTTATTACTGGACAAGGAAAAGTATGAGGCATAGGACACGGAAAGGGATCCAGGTCTCTGATTTACATTACGGAGGTGATATGTTAGAGCAGAGAGTAAGATGAAGAACACACTTTAATGAGCCTGCTTATTTTCCATTACAAATCCATGCATTTGCCAGGAGCAGACTTGCATTTAAACCCTTTGTTTTTGAAAAATGAGCAATTTTGGAGCTCTCGAATGTGCTGCTTGGGAGACGGATTGTGAGCTGTAGAAAGGGTCTGTGTTGATGGGATGACGAGAATTACAAAAATTTACGGTAATTTGTTTCACTTAAAGAGATTCTAAGATGTAGGATCATTTCCTTTTTGAGATTAGAGGCTTCTGATTCATTTTTTTCACCTGGAGTTTGGGTGTTTGAAGAGGACAAGGTTGTTAAATAAATCCTCTATACTTGTACACTGTGTAATGCTGCAGTTGAGTGTGGGAAAACAAAATTCCTATTTATAAAAAGGAAAGTTGATACGTTCATATATGCAAGGTACTTCAAAAAAAGTCTTTGAATTAAAAACTCCCCGGGACATCAAGTTCACCACATTACATCACTATGTCAACATAACATTTTAGCTAAGCTCCGCTGGGAATCCATACTTATTCTTAGAATAGTACAACTTCCTTTGGAAAGTCTTTCATTTCTAGAATTCTTTGTTTAAAAAAGTTGAGCATTATGTATCAATGTGTCATAGCCCACAAAGTCACGACCTGTCTCACGTGGAGTGCACCATATTTATCAAATTGTTTTGTTTTTTTCTTAAGTATAATGACAGACACAAACAGTAAAAACAACAACATTTATAGCATAACAAAACACCCCAATCAACACTCTCTCCCAAAAAAAGGAACCCAGGTGCGAAGCACAGGGAGAAGGAAAAAAAAATGGGGAATAAAGTATGATACTCTTTAAACACCTCCTTAAACACTCAAAATCTCTCAAAAATTTCCGTTGGAGTCAAACTCACAAACGAAGGATGTTATTTATGATTAAATTCTTCTAATCTGGAGCTGACCCAGAAATGTTCTTTGATAAAGCAGAACCCTGCTCACCTGCCCCTTCTACTGTGGCATCTTTGGGGTGTCTATGAAAACCAATGCCAAAGTATAATCAGACAAGCCAAAAACATCAGCTGAAGTGCCAAGATCTGGTATTTTGGATTTACAATGTTCGCTAATGTATGTTTATTGCCAGGGATACATTAAGTAGGAATAACCCTATGCAGCCCTCTTCCAATATAAATTAACACCTTATGCCAGTACCTATACAATTTGGGAGAGTGCCAGATCAGGTTAACAGTATTTGCCTCAGAAATAGAACGTTTAGGATATTTAGAGTTTTCGACCATTTTAAATTTTTTCAAAAACCTAACGTACAATGCAATCTGTGATCTATCATGAACTAAAAAATCCGATGTGCAATGTTAAATTAAATGTGGTACCTTTTTAAATGTTATCACAAATTTCTTCAATGATTTCTCCCAAATCCTCCCCCTACTTTATTTTACTATTATATTTATGTGCGCAATTTAACATAATATTATAAATACCCAAGATTAAAGATCGTTGTTTACTTAAAACATGTAGATAAGAGACTTTTGTGTGTTCAATTTTTATTTATTTTCAATTTTATTAAAGATATGTGCTATTTGTGCATACTGAAGGAAACCATTTTTTTTTTTAAAGTGCTCTTTCCCTTTGTAAAGATTCAAATGATTTTAGACTCCTTTCAACAAAAAGGTACTGCACTTGGGTGATATCAACTTTACTCCAAAACCTATGATGTATGTAGTATCTAAATTTAAGAATGAAATATTTGACCCAGAGGGGTAAAATATTGCAAAAATGATGGAACTTTCTAATTCATTTAAGGATAGGCCATCAATATCTTATCGGTGGGGGTCCGACTCTCGGCACAATTGCCAATCAGCTGTTTTTAACAGGTTCTGGCCAGTGCAGATTCCCCTTAATCTTTTTCACTGCTCCATCCTGTAAAATGCCAACATACTTGTAAAAGAATTGGAGAAGGCTGTAATATTGTGAACCGCCGCTACAGGTGTGTCAGCATTTTACAGTATAGAGCAGCGTAAGCAAGGAAGGGGAAGCACCACTCGCCTCTGCCTTCAAACAGCCGATCAGACGGTGTGCCGAAAGTCTGACCCCCACCGATCAGATATGGTTGGCCTTTCTGAGAATAGGCCATCAAATTTATCTCTCTGATAACCCCTTTTACCACAGTCCATATTTTATGTTGTAACCCAAAAATCACCTAATTTTTTTTTCTGTCTAATATAGCATCGCCCCAGATTCTAATAGGTCAAAAACATTCTTAATATTTCCCGCAAACCCATTATTCATTATACCCCCCCCCCCCCAATCTAATACGTGTTAAAGCAGACATGCATTATAGTACAAAAGAAAATCTGGCAGAGAAAGCCCTCCTCTACATTTCTTGCTATAACTTTAGATCTTAAATAATTGATATTGAATAATGGTTTCAAATTTAAATCAACTAAATCCCCTCGGTTCCTAGATATCTTAATCCCGAAGTATAAAACGAAAACAACTAACTCCAATCCAAAATACCAAACAACTGAGTAGTCCTACTCTTGTCAAAGGCCTTCATTTAATGTCAAAGGCCTTCATTGGATAAGGTGACAAGAGCCCAGCGAAAAAACTGCGGAGAAACTGAAGTTATCTCTAAATTGGTGAACATTCTCCTTAAAATTTGATTTCTGCAGGACAAAATCCATTTGGTCTGAGTGTATTATGGATGGAATCAACTTCCTGTGTCAACTATCTGGAGTCTTTGCCAATAGTTTCACATCTTAATCATGGGCAAACACAGTGTTTTTAAACAGGGATTTCCAAGTATTTTGGTGCCCACAATGGAGAAAGCAAACTGACCTTGATGATAAGGACTTTGCCAGCATTTTACAAAGTAAAGTAGATCATACACTTTTACATGGGGTGCTTTTTGTCTTAGTGATGGTATTCCTATAATAACCCTGGTGGTCTACAGTAGTTCAGTGGTTAATACCATTTTGGCTGGTCTAAGTTGAAGAAGGGGTATTGATTTACATTATACATGGTGGTTATGGGTTAATATATAATATTGCTTTATGTCTACGGTGCTTTAGTGGTTAACAATTATTTATTGTAATTAGATTATTATATAATTTATATTATTTAGTGGTGGTCTTGGGAGGGAAGTGTACCTGTAATTTAATTTTATTTAATAATTAGATCCGGAATTATTATAAAGGTGGGGCGCTGGTGTTTTATAAATAGAGCTCCAAATACTCTCGCTCCCCTTACACATCCATAGTGTAATATAATAGGGGGAGCCCACTGCACAAGGACTCTCGAGTAATTTAACAATAAATTCATATGCAGAGAGCTCCACTAGTGGTGGCAAAAACAATTTCAGCCTTTAACTGTATTTATTTTTTCTGAACTGCTTAAAAGGTAGGGGGAGGTTACAGGTACTAGGTAACCCCAGCGTCTGACTGGGGTTCCTTGGGCCCACCAGAGAAGATGATTCTGAGGGCCAAAACTTCTATACAAAACATGTACATGCCCACTTAATTTCATCATTGTCCTTGTTGTTATCATTGTACACACATGATATATCATCAATAATGTCTAATAGCCAATTTGTGAATAATCCCATAGGATGTAGACCCTAGTGGCAAGTAATTGCTCCAAAGTCAACTCCAAATGTGGTTGTTTTCTGCTAGACCTTTAAGGCCCATTGATGTGTTAGAGCCTGGGCCCAACTTAGGATCCTCTGGTGGGCCAGTCCGAACCTGGGTAACCCCCTCCTAAGTGTGCCCCTGTATATTTTATACGTCGATATGACTATATAAGTTCAGTTTACTGTATAAGGAACGTTATCCTTCCTGAGAAAAACAGTGATAACAATTTTACAAGACACCCTTCTGATATTCTGGAGCATAAAGTTCACTCCCGGCCTTAAAGGGCAAGAGCGCACATGTTAAGAATGAACTAATTAGTCCCAGATCACTGGACTATAAAGAGGGCCCCGTCCTTTCACTCCTTGCCTGAGCGTTGTTTGTATTCTCTGTTAGTCTTGCAAATGCTCGCTTAGTCGTTTCCTGTTCCCAGTTTTCCTGTGCCTTACCACCTGTATCCCATGTCCCATGCTGTATTTGTTCCTGTGCCCTCTATAATGTTGGAGTTGTGTTGTGGCGTTTACCACATCTGCTGTGTTACACCACGTCTGGTGTTATCTGCCACGCATTGCATCATCTACCGTCTGAAGTTCCATCTGTTCCATCTGCGCTTTGCAAACGCTCGATCATCTGCTGATTGTATCGTTTCGTTTTAAAAAAGAGAAATATTATCGCTGTCGGCAGCACATCTCCCTGTGTAAACAGGGAGAGGCGCTGCCGACATGATAATAATGTATGAGGACAAGCGATCGGAATAACCCATCCATATCTCCGTGTGACTGGAGCAAACGAGCCCCGATCTGCGATGTCTCGTTAATCGGCACTTGCTGCAACGGCCGCTTATCGGCCGGTGTAAAAGGCCCTTCAGATAGTCAGAACTCTGTGGGCTCTTTTCACCTGCAATAGACTAGAGTTTAACTCTTGGTCAGATTTTTTTATATTGTCGCCTTCTGGTCTAGCTTAGTCACCTGGGAGATAAATGATTACCACGGTGATTAATCCCTTGGTCACTCCCCACCTTCCAAGAGCCATAACGTTTTTAGTTTTCCGTCAATAGAGTGGTGTGAAGGATTATTTTTTGCAGGAGGAGTTGTAGTTTCTATTGGCACTATTAAAAGCACCATATAACGTACTGGGAGACTGAAAAAAAATTATTAGTGGGGTGGAATTGGAAAAAAACTGCGATATCTCTTATTTTGGGTTTTGTTTTTACGGCTTTCTACGTGTGGTAAAAATGACAACTAAACTTTATTCTGCGGGTCAATACGATTACGGAGATACCAAATTTATGTAGTTTTTATTATGTTTTACTACTTTTACAAATAAAAAACTGTTTGTTAAAAAAATTGTTTTGTGTCGCCATATTCCGTAACCCTTGACTTTATTCATTTTATTTTTTCATCAATTGAGCGGTATGAGGTATTATTATTTGTGGGACGAGCTGTAGTTTTTATTTATACAATGCTTTGGTACATGTGACTTTTTATCACTTTTTATTCCATTCTTTTACCGCTAAGATGACCAAAAAACAGCAATTCTGGCGGTTTAACATTTATTTATTTTTTACGCCATTCACCATGCGAGTTAAGTAATGTTATATTGTAATAGTTCAGACTTTTACGGACAAGGCGATTATTTTTGTTTATTTTTTACATTATTTAAGAGGAAAAATGGGAAAAGGGGGTTTTTGGAACTTTTAATATTTTTTGTACACTACTGAAAACTTTATTTAACACTTTTTATTGGTGCCCTAGGGGATTTGAACCAGCAATTGTCAGATTACTGGTACAATACACTGAAATACTAATGTATCACTGGTACAATACACTGAAATACTAATGTATCGCAGTATATATATATATATATATATATATATATATATATATATATATATATATATATATATATATATATATATATATATATATATATATATATATATATATATATATATAAAAGCTCTGCCAGAGATAAGGCTAAACAAGAGCAGAAAGAATGCAGACCTGGGGGCCTTCATTAGGCCCCCGGGCTGCCATGAAAACCGTCGGCACCCCAAAATGCGGGAGGGCTGATGAACCAAATTAGATGCCGTGGTCGCTATTGACTGCGGCATCTAAGTGGTTAAACAGCCAGGATCAGCGTCATCTCTGTTCTTGGTCTTTAGTGTGAGGTGTCAGCTGTAATCTACACCATTACACACAGGGACGTCCTGGTGCATCAAGGAGTTCAAAAATTTCTATTTTACTAGGAGAATTTTTAGATTTGCCTTGTTCAGCTTGGAGGCCCCCCTGCTTTAGTTTTTTTTATTGTACTCATTTTGTTTTCTGCTTTTTTAAATTCTTTATTTATAAAAATAGAAAAAGAGGGAAGAAGAAAAAGAAGATAGACTACTGTAGACACTAATATGAGGCACTGCTGAGTCCCACAGGAAACCCTAATACTCTGTAGTACACATTTTAAGGGAAATTGTCATATAATGTGTAATGCAGAGAGGACGTCAAATTTGACTTAAATACGACTTAAGTGATTTTCAAATCTAAAAGCAGATTAAAGAAGGTTCCCTCTAGGACGCATAAATATAATCAGCAATAGGTACTTACGCAGGGCAGAGATGTGGTCAGGAAACAGTCCAAGTTCGGTACACAGATAAATAGTAATTGGTAGTAACATGAGGCAGAGAGGAACTATACCACAAGCAGGAAACTAAATAGTCTGGCAAGGACGTGCTACAAGGTCCAGGCTTATATAGCAGCCACAATGGTGAGATCAATCAAGGCAAGGAATCTGCAGAGGAAGGAATCAAGAGCAGCTTGACACTAAATCCAGCGCAGGAGCCATTCACAGAATTAGTTGCTCAACGAGAAGCGCTAGTTCCTGGGATGCAGAAGGTTTTAGGTTCAAATCCTGACAATCACCTAGCTAGAACTTTACCATTCTGCTTATTTATAAAATAGTTATGTTTTTAAAAATGCTAATGACAACTAAAAGCTCATTTGCAGTAACTGTCACCAATGAACAACGTCATACTGGTCCCCCACCCCTATAATTCATAGTCTCCAAACATTGGACAGCTAAAAAAATTCTCCATGGAGAGCTGGGAAAAAATGTCTTCCAGTCAATGACAGAGACTAGTAGACAGTTATCTAAATGCATGCTGGATGTTGTTATTGCCGAAAGGGGAATAGCAGATATTAGAGCCACAAACTTACTTTTTCCACAGAAGGAAATGGCATATCTGTGTTTTTTTTTGTTTTTTGTTTTTAAATCGCATCTGTCATCATACCATGTTGAGGGCAGCATAGCATTTGGACAGAAATAAAATATTGTCCTGTTTAGCTAATAGATCCTAATAAGATACAGCGGACTCATAATTTTATTGATGTATTCTTTATTAATCTCTATTAGCCAAATGGGGGGAATCGGGAAGAGGCAGAAGGAGTCCCCCTTATGAATACAGCAGACCCGGTTGTATGAGTCTGCTATATTTTTTATTAGGCTCTGTTGGCACAAATGGCACACTGTATCCTTTGTGCCATTTGGGTTAATAGAAAAATAGACCTGTCCCAGTAATAATGCTGCCTGCATACTAAGATGACAAAGCCGCTTTGATAAACTATTTCAAAGCCAATTGTTAGTGTTTATTGTCTAATTATATGAACTGTAGCTTTATATACTGTTTAACCCCTTCCCGTCGTAAACAAGTTTCAGATTTTCATTTTAGTTTTTTCCTCCCCATCTTCCAAAAGCCATAACTTTTTCATTGTTCCGTCGATATAGTCCTATGAGAGCTTGGTTTTTGCGGGACGAGTTGTAGTTTTTCGTAGCGCCATATATTGTGCCATATAATGTACTAGGAAACTTGCAAAAAATTATTTGTGGGGTAGAAAATGAAAAAAACTGCAATTCCTCCATTGTTTTTTGCACTTGGTTTTTACAGAATTCACTGTGCAATTAAAACATCATGTTAACTTTATTCTGCGGGTCAATACGATTACGGCGATACTAAATATATATAGTTTTTTCTATATTTTGCTACTTTAAGGGTATGTTCACACAGAGTTATTTTCAAATAGAAAATTAAGATTGTGATATGCCTGCACACCGTTTGCCGCATTTTTCCCGGCGGTTTTAGCCGGCGGTAACTTAGCGCAACGGGCAAAAAACGCTGCAAAATACGCTTTCTCTGCCACCCATTGATGTGAATGGGAGAAAAGGCTGCAATATCTGTGAGTCGCCGCTAAATGCGTGTCTACGACTCACAGTAAGCAAGAATAAATTAAGGGGAAGCAGCGGTCCTACGAGCACTGTGGCCTCTTCAAAACAGCTGATCTCAGTTGTTTTATTTCAAATCCAATGTGGTGGCAGCAGAGCCCAAATCATGAAGATTGTCTCACTGTCCAAATAATTCTGGACCTAACTGTATATATACTACTTTTTCACACACACACACACACACACACACACACAGACACACACACACGTGCGCACACACGCACACACACACATACATATATTGAATACTTTAAATAGTTGCATAGTTAAAACGTTTGTGTAGTCTTAAAAGAGAGAAATGTCATTAACCTTCCATCCTTTCTCTTTCTAGTATTTGATGTGATAATATTACCACATTTCTTCATAGAACGGTTATATATCAAATAACTCTACTTAGCAGGAGTCACTATGTATGACACGGAATACCAGTCACTACTCCACTACTTCAAACAAGACTTTTGCATACAGATATGTTTTCCTTAAGTGATTATTACAAGACGTTGGTGCCGACATTTCAAAACGTTTTTTTTTTGTTTTTTTAAATAGATTTTACTTAAAATTCTGAGGATTTAAAATGTACTTCATTTTGCTTCTTGTTTACATGATAGTTGTATTTATCAAAAAATATACGTGTAAAACCTAGTGAAATAAGATCAATAGAGCATTTAATAATCTGATTGGTTGGAAATCACCACTGTTTTGCCTTTCAACATCACAGCCTATAGAACCCATGACCTCCATAATGACTTCATGTAGACACAAATAATAATACTTTAGTATCATGGCCATTTGGAGCCACTAGCAAGTATCTCATAAGAGGGCCCTCTTCCCAAACAATTGATCTTACTTCAGTCCATATTCCCACAGGGGACTGTCTCTCTAGACATACAGTTGTGGAAGCTCCCTCATGCTATACAATCAGCGGAGCTTCTACCTAGATTGCACTAATAGTATTATCTGACCTCCTTGAATGTCTTAGTACAATGGTGCTGACCTTGGCTGTAGGAACTCATGAAGAAGGTTGCTTTGTTATTTGGCCAACTACACCTGGCCCAGACACATCCCAGTCTGTAGAGACATATACCAGGGTAGCAGGCACAATAACTGCAATGAGCTTGTAGCTGAAGGTGCAGACCTCTCAAACTTTTAAAGGACTGCCCGAGGTGAGGGACAATGGTGGATGCCCAGAGTAAGGAGGAGAAGCGTGAAACATTTACCATGCAGTAGAGATGAGCGATACTTTGACCATTCCCCTCTGGGTATTTAGTCAAATAGAGAAGAGCCTGTTTTGATTCACGACGATATTCTAAATGGTTAAACTCAAATGCATATAACTTTTTTTGTGCTTATTTTGTCCTGTAGTTTAAGGAGTAGAACCAGAAAGAAGTTAAGGGAGTTTTTTGCCTTTTCGGTTTTATGGCAGGGGCAGACATACGATAGCCAATGGTGCCTACTGCCACATTAAAAGAAAAATATCAGTGCTTCCTATTGCCTACTAGACTGCATGCAAGTGAGGACACCAATTCTATTACTGGTGGATGTGCACATTATTTAAAGAATTTATAGTCATGAGCGGAGTTAATTATCTTAAGTTGGAGAGTAAAGGGACCCTCATACTGTTCCAGCACAGGGGCCCGCAACTTTGGGGGTCTCTACACTAAGAAAAACATCTGACTACTGTGATCAGGGTGGTCTACATTTTGGAATATCTCTGAATTATATCTTATTGTTCAATGGAAGAAATGCTATGAGGGGACTAATGGACACAGCTGGGGGACACAGATTTGATTTGTATTCTACCAAAGAACGGAGAACTTGGTGTTTTTTCACACACAGCAAGGTCTGTCTGTACAGCACACTCTCCTAGATGGAAATGGCACCAAAACCATGCCATAGTGACCTATATAGGGATCCTGCATCACATGTCCTGAAAAGAAATTTCTGGTTGGCTGATTTTATTTGCAATACACTGCCTGCAAAATTAAAAAAATATCTGCTTTTTGATGAACCTTTCGACAGCACGAATTTGGACGCATATCTAAAAAGTATTGGAACAGTTTACACATCTCTTCCATGCAGGAGAGAGACAAAAGGAAAATATATGTAGGCCACAGAGACTATGGAAAAGTAGAAAACAATACAAGGAAAAAAAGATAAAAGATATTCACCAAAGAAAACTCATTATTATATCCTTATTAAATGACTGTTCATAATAATCATAGCCTAGTTACTAAAACCCTGGCTCCTGGGGTTGAGCATCACTAAATGGGGCCCAATTTATTATACAAACATATTGTTACAGTTTTGCCTCTACAGAGTTTTATATACATGTAAGAGACATAAAAAAATAAGTAATCTGTAAAGGATCTGCCAGGCACAGCTTCTGTGTCAACGCACATAGGTAATCAGTCTGCACCTGCTTCTATGTCTGTGAGACTGACTCCATCTTCCACCACTCAGGATGGCAGGCTTAGGAGTGGGAGAGCCTATCACAGCCTGGCCAGACGGAGCTAGCTCCCGACCTCTGTCTATTTATACCTGCCTTTCCTGTTCCTCCTTGCTTGTGATTCTTCTCCGTTGGTTTCCTGGCCCTGCTGCAGCATCTTGAACTACTTATCCTCTGCTTGTGATTGACCTTGGCTTTTCTGACCACTCTTCTGCTCTGCGTATTTGTACCTCGCTCATCTCCTGGTTTGACTCGGCTCGTTCACATCGCTTGTTGCTCACGGGTTCCGTGGGCAACTTCCCCATTTCCCTTGCTTCTTTGTACCCTTGTCTGTTTGTCTGTTGTGCACCTATTGAGAGTAGGGACCGTCGCCCAGTTGTACCCCGTCGCCTAGGGCGGGTCGTTGCAAGTAGGCAGGGACTGAGTGGCGGGTAGATTAGGGCTCACTTGTCTGTTTCCCTATCTCCATCATTGCATAATCAAACATTACCTATGAGTGTCTGGTGGTATCTATAGACAGTATAATGACCCCATAGCTGCCCCCGTATAGTGTAATGCCCCCATAGTGGCCTCCACAAAGTATAATGCCCCCATAGTGGCCTACACACTGTACAATGCCCCATATTCTCCCACACACAGTATAATGCCAAATAGTTGCCCCCACACATTATATTGCCCCTATAGCTGCCCGCATACAGTATAATGCCCCCATACAGTATAATACCCTCACAGATGCCGCCATACAGTATAATGCCCCCACAGATTCTCCCATACAGCATAGTGCCCCATTGATGCCCCCATACAGTATAATGTCCCCTTAGCTTCCCTAATACAGTATAACTCCCCCACAGATGCCCCCATATAGTATATTGCCCCATAGCTGCCCCATACAGTACAGTGCCCTGATAGCTGTCCCCGTACAGCATAATGTCCCCTTAGCTTCCCCAATACAGTATAATGCCCCCACAGCTGCCCCATACAGTATATTGCCCCATAGCTGCCCCCATACAGTATATTGCCCCATTGCTGCCACCATACAGTATAATGTCCCCATAGCTGCCACCATACAGTATAATGCCCCAATAGTGGCTAATAAAAAATGAAAAAAAATACTGACCTAGCCCCGTTGCCACGATGAGTGCACGATATTCCTCTGCTCCTCTGCTGTGTGCTATGAGTGACTCGCCGCAGATGGGTGCAATGACATCACCGCATCGCGCCTGTCTGTGCCGAGCCGCTCATGGCTGGCGTAACATAGTGAATGGTGAAACAGGGAGCTTTTTGCTTCACCATTGGATTCAACTGTATCTGTGTCCTGAGGACGCAGATACAGTTGAAACCAGGACATCCCATCGGCAGCCCGGCACATGTGGACACCGCCTGGAATCCGGGACTGTCATGCTGAATCCGGGATGGTTGTGAGGTATGATTCATAAATAGCCCATACAACATAATCCTCAACATTCAATATTACCAAAAGACAACACAAAAACCCCTACCCCGTGAAACAAAATAAAATCTGAAATCTAAAGTTCAAATAGTTTTTTTTTTAAATTCAATAATGTTGGATCCTAAATATCTAGTAAACGCTGCTGTGTCAATATATAATATATCTACAGGAAATTCTTTACTATTTCCAAACGGTATAAAGAGATAATTTTGTCTATAAAACAAACTTGCTTTATAAAGGTAAATTATTTCATAAAACCGCAGTGTTCCCTGAACATTTAGGACGTATAGACTTCTGAGTGTATCTGATTAACACAAGGTCATAAAACTAGAATGGTCCTTAAACAGTAATAAGCATAAAAATAAATTATTGGCCTTCATCAAATGCTCTCTCTCTAAGGATTTCTGTTCCTTTGGAATACTTAATTAAATCAGAAGGTGAATAAAACCTATTGCTAACTCAGCTCATAAAAGTTAATACTTTCCACAAAAGGGAAATTGTATAAGCAAAAAATAAGCTGAGTAAATATCTCTGCTATTATAGAAATAAAAAGGCAGTAGATATATATATATATATATAAATAAATCTAAGGGCAGTGCAAATATTTTAAAACCAGTTCAGGACCAGGCTATTTTGAGCCTTCAGGACCGGGCTATTTTGAGCCTTCAGGACCAGACACCGTTTAGCCCTTTTTAGCACGCATTAGTTAAATGGCTATAACTTTTTTATTTTTTGGGCTAACTACGTGTTTTTTTCCGTAGACAATGCAGGTTTCTTTTTTTATCATTTTTATACGCATACTTTTTGCTATTTCAGAATTTTTATTCTTTAAGTTTGAAAATAATAGTAAAAAAAATAACCTTGGTAATAACATAGTTTTACCCTAAAATAGACCTTTTATTTGTGATCGTCATTGTCTACCGTAAATTTTAATATATTACATCTATATTAGGGTAATTGGGTCAGCGCTAGCGTTACAACAATGAATGGTGGGGGGGAACATTTTTTTTTGGGGGTGGGTATTTTATGTGTATTTATTATTAAAAAATGTTTGCACTTTACTTTACTATTTTTTTATTACTATGGTCTGTCCCTCAAAGGTCAAAAAAGACCTTTGGGGAACTTTATATATTTTTTTCTTTCTTTTACACCATGTTTTTCCCCTGTAACTGGAGCTGCAGTTACAGGGGAAAACAGCCCTCTTATAGTGACGATTGTCACTAATAGGGCTGTGCTGGGTCTAGTAATACCCAGCAGCAGTCTGCCACTAACAGCACCCGGTGATCATGTGACCAGTCACATGAACACCGGGAGCAATAGAGACAGCGGCGCGGCCGCTGCCTCTATTCCTATACACAGCGTTCATTGAGCGCTGTGTAAAAGAGATCGGAGAAGACAGAAGCAGCGAAAGACAGCCGGAGACCCGACATTCAGCTGCCCGATCGCTCGGGCAGCAAGTTAAAACCCGAGCCATAAAAAGTCTATGGCTCGGGTTTTAAGGACCCTGACCGCTGGCCGTAAAATACAGCCAGCGGTCAGGAACCAGTTAAGCAACGCTCCAGAACTAACTATAACACTGTGTTATGCCTAGTGACCTTAATGTGCTTCTTTTTGAGCCACTCCTTTGTTGCCTTGGCTGTATGTTTCGGGTCATTGTCGTGCTGGAAGACCCAGCCACGATCCATTTTTAATGTCCTGGTGGAGGGAAGGAGGTTGTCACTCAGGATTTAACAGTACATGGCTCCATCTATTCTCCCATTGATGCGGTGAAGTAGTCCTGTGCCCTTAGCAGAGAAACACCCCCAAAACATAATGTTTCCACCTCCATGCTTGACAGTGGGGACGGTGTTCTTTGGGTCATAGGCAGCATTTCTCTTCCTCCAAACACGGCGAGTTGAGTTAATGCCAAAGAGCTCAATTTTAGTCTCATCTGACCACAGCACCTTCTCCCAATCACTCTCAGAATCATCCAGATGTTAATTTGCAAACTTCAGATGGGCCTGTACATGTGCCTTCTTGAGCAGGGGGACCTTGCGGGCACTGCAGGATTTTAATCCATTACGGCGTAATAGGTTACCAATGGTTTTCTTGGTGACTGTGGTCCCAGCTGCCTTTAGATCATTAACAAGTTCCCCCCATGTAGTTTTCGGCTGAGCTCTCACCTTCCTCAGATCGATGTCGATTGACAGTCATTTTGTATGTCTTCCATTTTCTTACTATTGCACCAACAGTTGTCTCCTTCTCACCCAGCGTTTTACTTATGGTTTTGTAGCCCATTCCAGCCTTGTGCAGGTCTATGATCTTGTTCCTGACATCCTTAAAAAGCTCTTTGGTCTTGCCCATGTTGTAGAGGTTAGAGTCAGACTGATTAATTGAGTCTGTGGACAGGAGTCTTTTATACAGGTGACCATTTAAGACAGTTGTCTTTAATGCAGGCACCAAGTTGATTTGGAGCGTGTAACTGGTCTGGAGAAGGCTGAACTCTTAATGGTTGGTAGGGGATCAAATACTTATTTCTCTGTGCACAATGCAAATAAATATATAGAATTTTGACAATGTGATTTTCTTTTTTTTTTTTTATATATAATCTATCTCTCACTGGTAAAATTAACCTAGCCTAAAAATTCTAGACTGTTCATGACTTTGACAGTGGGCAAACTTACAAAATCAGCACGGGATCAAATACTTATTTCCTTCACTGTATATATATATTACACATATAGGTAACTGCTGGCCCAGTCTTTCAGGGGTAGTGGAGTACTTGAAGGCACTCAGGCTTATTGGCCGTTGTGCTCATGACTGGGTGGCAATAAGAGGGTTAAATTAACCATGGTCACGCTAGGGGGGTTGTTCCAAGCAATGTTGTGAATAATGGGGCCTATAGGGAAGGGGTATCCGCCTACAGGGCGTTTTTTGGGGGATAAAGGGCAGTCTTACACACACCCCTATCCTAGGATTTATAAGGGCAAGGAAAGCAGCCATCTTCCTCTTTTGGCCGTAATCACTCAGGGATTTGTATTGCCCAAAAAATTGTGTGTACCACCCTCCTTCCCTATTGTGTTGCTTGTTATAAAAATAAAAAAAAAGATGAAGAGAAATTGCTACTCAACAGAAAAGAACGTTTTAAAATAAAAAAAATAAGGTAAAAAAGAAAGAAGGAAAACCGCTAATGATTTTCCAATTTTATGCTTATTCTATGCGCTCCGATGTTGGATGCTAATTCAGTTGTTGTTAGCCATTTGGTTATTGTATTTTGATATTAATCTGGATATTTGTGAATTTTATGTCACATCAGACGGTATTTTGGAAAGGTACGACCCACATGCCCTTCCTTAGGCAGGTTGGCATACAGGTACATAACATGTGTATTGGTTTACGTTTATGTTTATACATATTCTAATAATAAATAAATAAAGCTGTGGCCGACCCCTCGAGTCAACCTACGTTCAAAAGTTCATTGGTAGTTGGTCAAGTTATTTGTAAAGTGAGGGTCATCAACAACCTAGCGGGAGATAAAAGGTTGTCCTGCACACAGTCTTGAGTTTTTTAAGGGAACGAGACTAGGAGGATATGATTGAAGTGGAGAAAATTAGTCGAATGTGTTAAAAAACCCACTTCGAAGAGATTAATGGAGCTGATTCTTGATTTTTGCAAGCGTTTTTGGAGCGTATTTTCAAAGTGTTTTTTGTTTTTTAAGTGTCATTGAAAAATCAGCTTGTAAAATGTTTAAAGAAGTAACATGTCACTTCTTTATTATAAGTTTTCCTTTATGAGGCATTTTTTAATTCAGTGGCGTAAAAATACACCTCATATGAACTACACGGTGTATTTTCCATTGAAATCAATGGGAAGCTGTTTTCAGGTGCATTTCAAGTCTATTATGGAGCATAATACGAGCATACGCCTGAATAAAATCTGTGTGAATATGCTCTTAGTAAATGTCAGAGTATAAGTAATAACTGTTGTAATAAGCAGCAGTAAACACAAAGATCATAGGGCTCATAACAAAACTCAGAATGGTCCGCACAACCTACTGAGAGCCCCACCAAATGTACTGTCTTCATTAAAGTAGCCACAATATCGTTTTTTAGGTCCAGAATTCTATGCAGATTAAATTCATAATATATCTTTATTGTAAAGCTCTGCTTATCTGTATTCTGGCTGCTTGCCACTAGAGGAGCTAATTGCACATGGATTTATACAGCCAGAATTGTACCCAATGGAAGCTGTATACATCTATATGTAGTGAGGTCCCACTAGTGGCAGCTGCAGGTAGCCACTACAACAGTGTCACAGAAACCAGAGTAGAACTTTAGTGCCAGACCCTCACCAATTATGGACCCCATAGCTGTAGCATGCCCTAAAAGAGGCATTTTCAACCTACTTTGAGATTGTGCAGAGTTGATCCTTAGGAAGGCAAACCAGAAGTGAGTGAGGTCATGGCTAAGTTATGCTTGATATCCGCTGTCTGGAACCCCCACCAATACTCTCCTTAAATAACACAGGACACCTGAAAATTGGTGATAAGTCCACAGCAGTTATTTTATTGAATTATACATATATTTTAATACTGTTGACGCAAACATGACCAAAATATATATTAGACTGAAGTTTTAGATGAGTATATCAACTGACACTCGCCCAGTAAATTTATCCAGATCCAAATCATAGGTTATATCGATGTATTGAAGAGAAGTAAGGGTATGTTCACACGGCCTATTTACGGACGTAATTCGGGCGTTTTTGCCCCGAATTACGCCCGAAAATAGCGCCTCAATAGCGCTGACAAACATCTGCCCATTGAAAGCAATGGGCAGACGTTTGTCTGTTCACACGAGGCGTATATTTACGCGCCGCTGTCAAATGACGGCGCGTAAATAGACGCCCGCGTCAAAGAAGTGACCTGTCACTTCTTTGGCCGTAATTGGAGCCGTTCTTCATTCACTCCAATGAATAGCAGCGCCAATTACGGCCGTAATTGACGCGGCGTTCAAGCGCCTGCACATGCCGGTACGGCTGAAATTACGGGGATGTTTTCAGGCTGAAACATCCCCGTAATTTCAGCCGTAACGGACGCCCTCGTGTGAACATACCCTAAGAGACACAGAGATCATGCTTGTATACTCAAAAATGCATCTCTGAGCTTTATTTACAAAAGAAATTACAATAATATCTTCCGAAAAAGGAGTCGTTTGATTTTAGCCAATCGTTTACAATGTGACGATGACTCGGATTCAGCCAATAGCATGAACAATGAAAATATGTTTGTCCTGAACCAATCATAGGCTTAGAAGACTTTTTAAATGTAAAACTATGATTTCCCCAAGACTTTGTTCGCATTTGCGATCATGGTTCCGTTAGAGCTTTTCATCAGGGGAACCCATGAACGGAATTCAAACTGAAACAAACGGAAGCCATAGGTTTCTGTTTCCATCACCATTGATTTCAATGGTGACGGATCTGGTGCAAATGGTTTCTGTTTGTCCCCGTTTGTGTAAGGATTCCGTCGTTTTGACGGGATGAATAGCGCAGTCAACTACGGTATTGATTCCATCAAAATGACGGAACCCTTAAACAACGGTGTCAAACAGAAACCATTTGCACCGGATCCGTCATCTTTGAAATCAATGGTGATGCAAACGGAAACCTATGGTTTCCGTTTTTTTCAGTTTTGATTCCGTTCATGGGTTTCCCCAGCAGAAAGACCAGATGGAGCCCATCAACGGAGCCCCGGCACAGATGTAAACGAAGCCTAAGAGTCAAACTACCCTCACCGTTGTAATGAAAAAACTGTTTCTTCCAGATAGTAGACTCCTTTTCCCATAATAAAACGGGTAAATATTTATCTATATTCTCTATAGCGAGAAAGACTAAGGCCCCATGCACACAAACATATTTTTGCGGCCGCAATTCACCTGCAAATCTGCGGGTGAATTGCGGCTCCATTCATTTCAATGGGCCCATGCACACGATCATGGTTTCCACGGTCCGTGCATTGCCCAGGCTCATAGAAAGGAATGCACGCGGCCATGTGCACGGCCCGCGATTTTCGGGCAGCCGCGGGTGACACTCCGTGGTCGTCCGAACCGCAAGTCACGGCCCATGCACACCACTACGGTCGTCTGCATGAGGCCTAAACATGCAGCTCAGGAACAAAAACATATAATTGTTTCAGACAATGCTGACATAGATATGTTCACTTAAAGCAACATGACTTCTTAATCACAAAATGGATCCTTCAGGCTACAAGATGGATGCCAGATATACGACATGGATGCCAGATATACGACATGGATGCCAGATATACAAGATGGAGTCTACATAAAATGGAATCATTTATACACATTTTAATGACTTACACAATAACCACTTACATTTGCAAACATTTTCATGAAATACATACTGAGAACATTACAAAAACATTCCCATAAATAACCCTGCAACTAATCTGCAAACTTTCCCCTTCTCAGGGATTCTTAAAGGCATTCCAGAAACTCCCCTTGAATCATCAATTTTCTTAAGTGGTCTGGAACCTTGCCTTAAGCCGTGCTGCACCTGAACCAAGGGCATCAAAACATCTCCTAGACCTGAAAACCCTTCCTGGGGACCCTGACCATCAGGAATTTACAAATCAAGCTGGGTAACCACCCCAGCCCTGAGATTAACACCACTAAAGGGTTAAACGCCCCAAATTCTTATGCAAAAACATATTTTTTGTTGTGATTTTTCCCACTACGTTCCTTCAAAGACCCCTCCTACTACCACTGCTGTGACAACTAACGTACCAAACCCAACTAATCACTGCCAATATAAAAAACAGGGCAAGCGGGCGGGAAGCTTTCTCCTAACAGAATCCAGTGGAAAAGAGGGATTGCCTCTTTGACCACAGACCGTACATTTCTGTAATGACTCCCCCCTACCCCTTTTCCTGTCCCCTTAGCCATTAGGCCTTTCTTGACCCCTTGCAGACAGTGGACTATTTTCTGCACCTCCAAACAACCTTGTCATGCACCCCCTGCATTACTCCTATATCTCAATTTTGGTGGGGGCTTACTTTGGTCCAAGAGGCAGGGAAAAATGATCCATAAGTGACAATCAGATAAGGGTTCATGGGCACTCAGTGTCCCGCCATATTGTGCCAGCGTATAGCACCGTATTATAGAGGTATTCTCCCCTAGAAGCAATGCTTCCATATGAATCCCGCAGAAAAAACCTCTGTGTGTCTCAGTCCTAAATCAGAGGCGTACGGAGGTACAGTATGGCCCTATAGACTTCTATGGGTGATTTATGGGTATTACATACTTAGGCCCCCTGCACACGACTGTGCCCGTAATCATGGTCCATGATTACGGGCACGGCCACGGACAGTCACCCGCATTTGCGGGCCGTGCTCCCATATAATAAAGTATGGGAGCGCGGTCCGTAAAAAGCAAAAAATAGGACATGTCCTATCTTTTGCGGAGCCTTTCTACGTCACAGACACCTTCCCGTAAACATACGGGAAGGTGTCTGTGGGCAATAGAAATAAGTGGGACTGTAATTACGGATGAATTCTACGGTCGTGTGCATGGTGCCTTAAATCCGTAGACTTATTAACCATACCAATGCTTTGGATACCATAGCCGAGCAGGTTGATGTTGTGTCTTCTTCCTTAGTATTGAGTTGATACCACACATTTGTTTTTTGTAATACACGTTCCCTTTAAACATGTTCCCTAGTGGAATTTTTTTATAACTTTTTGCATGAACTTCTATATTTGATATAAGCCCTCAAAGTAAGATGAATAAAGAATGTTTTTGTCCACTGTTTGGTGCACTTAATTAATTGTGATGTTCCATAAATCACGTCCTTTGCTTTTATCCGGCATGATGTATTGTGTAATTGATATAGAGATGACATCGCATTTGCCATTAACACTAAATAGCTTTGGACAGATAGTGTATGGCTTTGATATGATTTTGGCAAGTTACACAATATCTGGCATGTAAATGTTCTGAATCAGTGCTGAATACTGTTCGAAACAAATGTGACTTTTCGAGTTTGATATTTAGAGATGTTTCACTTCATTTTTTACACATTCTTCTACAATGTGCACAACGTTATACCAGAACATTTAATGGCACCTCCAGGAGCAGAGACAGGAGAGGGATTACGAACTTGTTCTTCACCATTAAAGCAATGATAGCATTCATTACATAGGTCGTACTTGTCCTTACTGATGAGCCACAAAGGAGGTTATGGTCACCGAGAGTCTATAGCTAACGTGGCACTAAGCCTAGAAACATACATTAACATCAGTGGGAGTTTTCATGCATTAACAACTCCGCAGCAGTAGAAGACTTTACAGCACACTCTATAAAGAATTACTTGACTAAAGTTGGGATATGTCCATTTGTTCTGTAACCCCTTCAGGACTGGACCAATTTAGGCCTTGAGCACATGAACATTATTTTGTTTGTGCCTCATTGTATTACGGTAGTCATAACTTTTTGTTTTTTTTGGAGGGGAATGCTAAAAAAAAAAAAAAAGAAATTCAGGTACAGTTTTTATTTTTTTTAATTTTTTTTACACCATACAGCGATGATCAGAAACGATTTTATAAATTTAGTTTACAGGTTGTAACAGTTGTAGGGATACAACTATGAAACTAAAACTATGTCCATATTATTTGGTATCGAATGACTTACCGTATTTTTGATATGACTTAAATAAAAAAAATTATTTTTACCGAAAATTTGTGTAACATTACTTTTTTCATATATTTTATTTATTTTTAAAGTATGTTTTTTTTATTATATTTTACTGGCATATTTATATATGCCACTACATTAGCCTGTGTACTAAGGCTGGATTCACACGAGCATGTTCGGTCCGTAAAGAACGGAACATATTTTGGCAGAACGCACTGCAGAGAGCCGGGCTCCTAGCATCATAGTTATATACGACGCTAGGAGTCACTGCTGTCCCGTACTGTAATCATGTTTTCAGTAAGAGACAGTAGTTCCACGGAGAGGCAGGGACTCCTAGTGTCGTACATAACTATGATGCTAGGAGCCCGGCTCCCTGCAGTGTGTTCGGTCCGGGACTTGCGGCCGAAATATGTTCTGTCCTTTGCGGACCAAACATGCTCATGTGAATCCAGCCTCACAGTTTACAGGCAATTGTTAGGGCATACCATAGTATGACCCTAACAACAGGCAATTTGGCCAGACAGTCCTGAGGTCCGTTAATGGACAAAGGGCTGTCGGCACATAAATGGCATGGGCATTAATTACATCATGGGGATTCCTTGTAATGCCACCACAGGAGGCCCTTTTATTCTGTGTATTAAAGCCATTGCTCCGCTATTGATTACATGGGTATAGTGACAGTATGTTGAGCATAAAGTCATGCCATAGAGCGGATGGATGTCCAGGTTCAACTAGATAAAGGGCTCACTAAAAATGCTATAGGCCGAAACGTTGCCATACTTACCTTTGCGCATTTACGGATGGAATAAAACCCTTAATAAATAGATCGACTGAAGGGCTGTCCCTGAGTGGTAGTATGATGAGCATACGTCATGTGTCCTGATGAGATTAACGTGTTTGTTGCAATAAAGTAAATGTAAGATTTGGGAAGCAAGTGTCACGTTGGGTTTGTGGACCCACTGGGCCGTACCACCGTGGCGGTATGGCAGCTGGCCAACAGGGCGCAGGTAACAGTCTGTAGTTCGTATAGGGTATCTGTGGCAGCTCGGACAGTAGCAAGGCAGGCTCGGCTGGGACAAGGCAGCAGGCACACATCAGGCGTGGTGTAGCAGGACAGGCGTGGTATGCAGCACAGCATTACTACAGCTCAGCACGGCACTTGACCAGGATAGAACGGGATACAGGATACAGGTACTGGAAACACTGGGAACTGGAAGACACTAGGAGACCCTTTGCATAGACAAACTTTGGGTATGACAATAACGCTCAGGCATGGGAGGAAGGGGCTGGGTCCTTCGTTTAGTCCAGGGTGCTCTGTGAGCAATCAGCTCAATCTCCCACCTGCGTGCGCTTTGGCTTCTTAAGTCTGGACTGAGCTTGTGAGCGCACCCTGGTGGTCACTGTGGAACAGAACGGCCATATGTCCAGACATCTCTGGAGAGAAGGGCGTCGACTGGATGGAAGGAGTTCGTGGTCAGCAACCACGGACGTTACAGCAGAAAGAAGAGCACTAGTGAGGCAAATGGGAAAAAAAACAGAGATGACGTCTCTGACACCTGAGCACTAGGCATATAGGATGGAAGAGAGACAATAGACTGTTAAGCTTTGGGGTATTTGACTGGTTAACGCTAGGGCACCACAGCGAGTTTTGGCTGTGGTAAAATCATGGGTTATTTTAATTATTGGGCAATCTTAATGTTCCCCAGTTGGGGAAAAAGTTGTGTGACAATCACATGTGACATTGTTGGAATTTTTGTGTTCGTTGAGAGTCTACCTTTTTCCTTCATACGTAAAAATTAGGAATGCACATTTTTACTGTGATTGCTGCTCAACTAACTATCGTCGTGGTGCCCTTGCCTAAATGGGATTTTGTATTTGTTTCATTGAAAGGCACTAAAGATTGCCATAATGAAATCAGCTATGTAAAATAAATCTGACAATGTGACAATGGGTTAAAGATGTATTAAAAAGGGCTGTACCTAGCCTTTCTCCTGCCTGAGGCGAAAAGGTAAATGGCGTATCCCAACCTCTTTCATGTTCACACGTTGCAGTTTTGCATTGTGAAAAATATCCATGTCAAAAACCCATTCGTCACAAGTGAATAGGATTAACATAAATAAACATAAGATAAAAAATCCACACTGTATAGTACATACCCTATATGTTGCAGAATTCTGCTGCAGATCTGGCCTTAGATTTTACTTATTGCAATGTAAAGTATAAAATCTCAAAAATCTCTTGTCAACTTCAGGGGAAAAATCCATGACACATTACATTTTTGCTGCAAATTTTGGGGACTTGTCCTCAACAGAAAATTTCTGCTACATGTGATAGTATCTTTGATGTTTATTGGTAGTGAAGGAGTTAAAGAGGCTCTGTCACCATATTATAAGTGCCCTGTATCCTACATAAGGAGATGGGCGCTGTAATGTAGGTGACAGTAATGCTTTTTATTTAAAAAAAATGATCTATTTTCACAACGTTAGGAGCGATTTTGGTTTATGCTAATGAGCTTTCTTAATGCCCAAGTGGGCGTATTTTTACTTTCGACCAAGTGGGCGTTCTACAGAGGAGTGTATGACGCTGACCAATCGGCATCATGCACTCCTCTCCATTCGTTTACACTGCACTAGCGATATAGTTATATCACTATGTGCAGCCTCATACACAAGCCCTAACATTACTACAGTGTCCTGATAATGAATACGCATGACCATCCAGCCTGGACGTCATGTGTACTCAGAATCCTGACACTTCTGACTCTTTTCTTTGAGATTTCCAGCAACGGATACGAAATCTCGTTTAGCTCCGTAATCTCGCGAGATTTCGTTTCCGTTGCTGGAATCTCACAGAAAAGATTCAGAAGTGTCAGGATTCTGAGTACACATGACGTCCAGGCTGGATGGTCATGTGTATTCATTATCAGGACACTGTAGTAATGTTAGGGTTTGTGTATGTAGCTGCACATAGTAAAATACGCCCACTTGGGCATTAAGAAAGCTCATTAGCATAAACCAAAATCGCTCCTAACGTAGTGAAAATAGATAGTTTTTTTAAATAAAAAGCATTGCTGTCGCCTACATTACAGCGCCCATCTCCTTATATAGGAGACAGGGCACTTATAATGTGGTGACAGAGCCTCTTTAAGGGGGACATCCCTGGTGATCTATGGAAGTGGATTGTTAATGGGCACATTTCTGAGTAAAGTACATCTGGTGTCCAGTGGTTTACTCACCTCCTCGTCTAATGCCCCAATCACTCATCCACAATTATATTTATAAAAATATTTCTATTATAACAAAAACACATGAAAATGGACATAGTCGCCATAATCCAAGCTAAACATCCAGATCCCCAACCACAATGTTATTGGGACTGGATCTAAAAAAAATATTGGACACAACATCATGGCTATATCAAAATATTTGTTTTACTATTTAGAAACATTGGGGATTTCTCATTTTACTTCAAATTATTCAACTAAATGTCAAGGACTTGGTTACCAAACACAACATAGACCCCTTATCAATCCTTGTTCGTAATCTGGAAAGTAACTCTTATGTACCAAAAATAGTTCTGAAGAACCGACAGCCTGGAAATGTAGCTTACAGACACCTCTCCTGAACAGTTACAATGAAAAAGTAACAGAAAAAACAGCGATCAAAAGGGCACCTAACCAGATAAGAAGGGTGCATGCTGACCGAAAAGGGGCAATTTCTTGCGGGGTCCTAGATCTAGGCAGCAGCACGCCATGGTGTCTGCTCGCATAAGAGACTGGTCCCCCCCCCTCTCCCGTGATGTTAGAAGATGGTGCTGCCCTGGGCTACTAGCCAATAGGAGCTTTTCTCCTCATCCCTCCCTTTCAGGACAGTATACTTAAACCCTGATCACCTCAGATTGGCCTCTTCCTCTCGGCCTGGAGTCAAGTTCTTCTGTCCCCCACCCCCTTTTTTTGATGTTTTGTGCCACGTTTTATTGAGATTTATTAATGCTTCTCTCTTTTATAGTTGTTTATGATTGTTATCAGAAAAAGTTAAAGTCACTGTTGGAAGTCTTTGATCTTATGGCGGAGTAAGAAGGAGCTATGAAGTGGATGTGCCCATTGCGACCCCGGCGGCTGGCATGGCTATTCATAGTAATTTTGCATTAAACTCTGTGAAGTGCCTCTTTAAAGTTGATGGTATTAGGAGTTAAATAAAAACTGTGGCCAACCACCATCCAGAAAAAGATGGAGTGCAGAACATTTGAGGTGTCGATAGGGGGTTGAATATTTCCCTCATCAGGGTGAAGTTCAGTGGTGCATCATAACACGACTGATATTGTAGCAATCACCACTGCGGATAGTCAAAAGGAAGTTATAAACTGATGTTTGAAGTCTACTCAGGACCGCATGATTATCGTTATAATACCGCTGGTCCAAGTTATTTGCAATTTCTGCATAAGTAAAAGGAAGGAGAACCGTTATATCTGACTCTGCCTCTATTATTGCTCATATTACACAGCTATATCAATGGAAAAATAAATGCATCAGAATGCGTTGCAACATAAATATATGTATTTGCTTCATCCTAAAGCTAGAATTGGCTAAAGGGTTAAAGGGGTTGTCCCGTCCCTAAAAATTTATAGTCTATCCTCAAGATAAGCCATCAATATCTGATCGGTCGGGGTCAGAATTCCGGGAACCCCGGCTATCAGCTGTTTTGAAGGGGCCGCAGCGCTCGTGCGACACGCTTGTAGCGGTGGTTCACAGTATTACAACTTTCTTTTATTCACTTCAATGGGAAGAAGTACTGTTAAACGCTGCTATAAGCGTGTTGTCGATTCACAGAACGAACAGATAAGGAATGAAGGGGAAGCAGCGCTTTAAAACATCTGATCGGCGGGGGTCCCAGGAGTCGTACTCTGACGGATCAGATATTGATGGCCTATCCTGAGAATCGGCCATCAATTTTTAGGGACTGGACAACACCTTTAAGTATGCCAGATATGGAATGTGGAGTGGTAAATAATAGACTGTTATACACTGGATGAACCCCTGGCATCCTCAGTGCCCATGTTATGGCCAAGTATAGGCATAAATACCTCGATCTAACAGTCAGTCAGCCAGTATTGCTAGCGAAATAAAGAAGGCCATATAAATGGCGGGTAACGTGGCCGATTATCCCATCTTTATATCTCCAACATTTTATTTAAAAATAGCCCCTGACTATTGGTTTTATTATATTCTATTCTAAACACTTCTCATTTTAAATATACTGAACAGAACCAGCCGAGTACTTTCCAGATATACAAGGCAAAGAATTAGCCTAGTACTTTATGATGGGAGGAATTCCTGCAGCTGGCATATATAAAACCTGAAAAGAAATGTCTAGTACAGTTCAACCTGTAAAAGTGTCCCTGAGCCGACAAAGGAAAATGAAGTAAAGCTTTGCATGCTTGTTTTATTTCACTGGTGAAATGACCATTTGTTTCCAAATAGTCCCTAAGCTAATGTTTAAAGACCATTACTCCACTGCACTGGCATCCTGCTAACAGTTGTGTGTACTCCTTTACTGACAGGACCGAGCTGCTGGAATTCATTAAAGAGCTTTACCAGAAATGAAAGAAAATTCAGGATCACGATATAGGAATAATCTCATCAATGATCAGTAATCTCAAATCCAGATTAAACATGTGTTGCCACACCTCGATCAACTTCCCTTTACTTTCCTGTTAATTTATCTAATGTATTATGGGTGCTTTCCGGACAACTTGAATATTGTTGGCTTTCATAGAATGAAATCATAACAAAAAGTTATAGATGAAGAATCTAAGTGTAACTTTGTTTTCTAACACAGTGTCCCGAATCCCCTGTATAGCCATAGAGATAAATTATTACATTCTGGATGGCAGCAGCCACCACTAGGGAGAGCTTAAGAGTTTACTGTATAATGTTTATACTTTAACTTCAATAATAAAATACTATGTGGTAAGTTCCTATGCTCCCTCTAGTGGTGACTGCAGTGAGACAGAATTTTATCATCTAGCTCTTATTATACAGGCGGTTCGCAGCTCTTTATATATATATATATATATATATATATATATATATATATATATAAAGAAAGAAGATTTGCAGCACTCCATTGTGAAAAAAGTGGTGGTTTATTCAATCCAAGAACAACAGCACTGAATAAACCACCACTTTTTTCACATTGGAGTGCTGCAAATCTTCTTTCTTTATATACCAATACACGTCCGAGGATCGGGACGTTTTGGTGGGCACCTGATCGATTGATTCCGTGTGAGTGCTGCTGCTTTCTTGTTTGCTATATATATATATATATATATATATATATATATATATATCAAAATATGGATCTCCGACTGCTAGAAAAGATATATTATTAAATTATTCAGCACATAATTCTGGTCCACTTCACTGGAGTGCAGAAAAAGCATATAGTGCAATTTGAGGATTTTTGGGTGAAAGAGGAGGACACACAATTAAAAATGTAAATGAAACATAAAGCTTATTGAAAATTTAATTTGAGAAACACGCAGCTCATATAAAATGTTATTATGTCACAGTTTATTATCAGCAGTAGCACATTTTATATATATAGTGGTTATTCCACAGATACTGCTGACTTTGATCAATAGGAGGTATAAGGAGGTGAACAAAGAAAAGCATAGAATAATTTTAGGTAAATCTCTGATGCAAGAAGAAGCAAAACCACTGAACTTGTGAATTGTTCCAGTGGAGTTTTCAGAGGGTGGAGCATAAGACAAAAATCAGGGTCTGAAATAAATTCTGTTGAATTACTATGAAAGGGGTTATGTGGGGACCAAAAAGTATTAGCAGTGTACTCACTGTAGTATGTGAGTACACTGCTAATATACATTCTGGTCCCCCTGTCGTGCTGATTATGAGATTTTAATAGACTTTTAAGGCACTGGCGGAGTACTGGAAGTCTACTGGTACAGTCTTCCTTCATGACGACACGACTCTTCGTCGTGTGACCGGCCCCACTGTACTCTATGTACAAGAAGTAGCAGTGGTACAGCGATTACATAGAGTACAGTGGGGCAGGTCACATGAAGGAAGACTATTGCAGCCAGACTTCCCGTCCTCAGCCAGCACTGTAAAAATCTATTAAAATCTCATAGTCAGCGCGATGGGGGACCGGAATGTATATTAGAAGTCTACTCACATACTACAGTGCGTGCACTGCTAATAATTTTCAGTCCCCACATAACCTCTTTAAGTATGGCGTTAAATAGAAGGTTGTGTTAGGGATCTGCCAGGTACTTCATCTAGGTATACTCCTGGGATTAATCAATCCACACCTGAGGCCAGACCTGTTCGACTGACACCATCTTCCACCAACCAGGGTGGCAGGCTCAGGAGTGGGAGAGCCTATCGCGGCCTGGTCTGTCGGAGTTAGCTCCGCCCCCTGTCCTTTATTACCTGCCCTGTTCTCTCCCTCAGTGCTTGTAATTCTTTTGGATTCCTGGCCCCACTGCTGCTTGCTCCAGCCTGCTTCTGCCGTGCTTCTGCCTTGCTGCAGTTCTGCTTGACCTGCTTTGCTTTGCCCCTGGCTTGCTTCTGTCTCCTTGCCCGCTTGGGTGTACTCACTTCGTCCTGGTCCTGACTGTCCGTTCGCCGCTCCGTTTCCTCGTGGCGTTCCGTGGCTACTGCCCCTTCCCTTGCATGTTCCCTGTTTGTTTTCCTGTGCACTTAGACAGCGTAGGGACCGCCGCCCAGTTGTACCTCGTCGCCTAGGACGGGTCGTTGCAAGTAGGCAGGGACAGGGCGGTGGGTAGATTAGGGCTCACTTTCCCTTCACCTCCTTCCGGCCATTACATAATTACAAGCCTTTACCTAGTCCACCATTTCTCCTACGCTGACGCTATCATGGACCCCCTTGAGACCCTGGCCCAGCAGATGCAGGGCCTCTCCCTACAGGTCCAGGCCCTGGCCCAAAGGGTCAATCAGGGTGACGCTGCTTTAGTAGTACCCCTCACCTCACCTCTAGAACCCGACCTCAAGCTACCTGACCGGTTCTCAGGGGACCGTAAGACGTTTCTCTCCTTCCGGGAGAGTTGCAGACTGTATTTCCGCCTAAAGCCCCACTCCTCAGGTTCCGAGAACCAGCGGGTGGGTATCATCATATCCCGACTCCAGGAAGGGCCCCAAGAGTGGGCCTTCTCCTTGGCTCCTGACGCCCCTGAACTTTCCTCTGTTGATCGTTTTTTCTCTGCCCTCGGACTCATTTACGACGAGACTGACAGGACTGCCTTAGCCGAGAGTCAGCTGGTGACCTTACGTCAGGGTAGGAGACCGGTTGAGGAATACTGTTCTGATTTTAGGAAGTGGTGCGTAGCTTCTCAGTGGAACGATCCGGCCCTAAGGTGCCAGTTTAGGTTAGGATTATCTGACGCCCTGAAGGATCTGCTGGTTAGCTACCCCTCGTCTGACTCCCTTGACCAGGTTATGGCCCTAGCAGTACGACTTGACCGACGTCTCAGGGAACGTCAGCTAGAACGCTTCAGTGTGCTCCCCTCTGACTTTTCTGCGATCCCCCCCGAGGTCCCGTCTCCTCGCCCCTCCACGGAGGACTCGGAGGTACCTATGCAACTCGGGGCCTCCATGTCCCCTCGACAACGTAGGGAGTTTCGCAGAATGAATGGTCTCTGCTTCTACTGTGGGGACGACAAGCATCTACTGAACACCTGTCCCAGGCGCAAGAATAAGAAGCCGGAAAACTTCCGCGCCTAAGTGATCATCGGGGAGGTCACTTGGGCGCACAGGTATTTCCCGTTAATGTGAAACGCAATAAAATTTTGCTTCCCTTTCAGGTCTCGTTTGCTGGCCGGGCTGCCACGGGCAGTGCTTTCGTGGATTCAGGGTCATCTGCTAATATCATGTCTGCGGAATTTGCTATGTCTCTAAAGATGCCTTGTATTGATTTACCTTATCCTATCCCTGTAGTAGGAATCGACTCAACTCCCCTTGCTAATGGTTATTTTACTCAGCATACTCCTGTTTTTGAACTCCTTGTTGGCTCCATGCATTTGGAGCAGTGCTCTGTACTGGTGATGCAGGGATTATCGTCTGATCTGGTTTTAGGCCTTCCCTGGTTGCAGTTGCATAATCCCACATTTGATTGGAATACTGGGGATCTCACCAAATGGGGTAATGAATGTCTTATGTCATGTCTTTCGGTTAACTCTATTTCTCCCCGGGAGGAGGTAAACACGCTTCCTGAGTTTGTTCAGGACTTCGCCGATGTGTTTTCTAAGGAGGCCTCCGAGGTGTTGCCCCCCCATAGAGATTACGATTGCGCGATCGATTTGGTGCCTGGTGCCAAGCTTCCTAAGGGTAGGATATTTAATCTTTCATGTCCTGAACGTGAAGCCATGAGGGCGTATATATCCAAGAATGCCTGGCCAAGGGTTTCATTCGCCCCTCGACTTCTCCTGTAGGTGCTGGCTTCTTCTTCGTGGGGAAGAAGGATGGTGGTCTTAGGCCGTGCATTGATTATCGTAACCTGAATAAGGTCACCGTAAGGAACCAGTACCCACTTCCTTTGATTCCGGATCTTTTTAATCAGGTTCAGGGAGCCCAATGGTTTTCTAAGTTCGATCTACGGGGGGCATATAACCTTATCCGCATCAAAGAGGGGGATGAGTGGAAAACTGCGTTCAACACACCCGAGGGTCATTTCGAATACCTGGTCATGCCCTTTGGGTTGTGTAATGCCCCTGCTGTCTTCCAGAATTTTATTAATGAAATCCTGAGCGAGTACCTGGGTAATTTTCTTGTTGTGTACCTTGATGACATACTGGTGTTTTCCAAGGACTGGTCCTCCCACGTGGAGCATGTCAGGAAGGTGCTCCAGGTCCTTCGGGAGAATAATCTGTTTGCTAAGACTGAAAAATGTGTCTTTGGGGTACAGGAGATACCATTTTTAGGGCAAATCCTCACTCCTCATGAATTCCGCATGGACCCTGCCAAGGTTCAGGCTGTGGCGGAATGGGTCCAACCTGCCTCCCTTAAGGCGTTACAGTGTTTTTTAGGGTTCGCCAACTATTACAGGAGATTTATTGCCAACTTCTTGGTCGTCGCTAAGCCTCTTACGGACCTTACCCGCAAGGGTGCTGATGTCCTCCATTGGCCCCCTGAGGCCGTCCTGGCCTTTGAGACCCTCAAGAAGTGCTTTATCTCGGCCCCCGTGCTGATTCAGCCCAACCAAGAGGAGCCATTTATTGTGGAGGTTGACGCTTCCGAGGTGGGAGTGGGGGCCGTCTTGTCCCAGGGTACCAGCTCCCTCACCCATCTCCGCCCCTGTGCTTACTTCTCTAGGAAGTTTTCGCCCACGGAGAGTAACTATGATATTGGCAACCGCGAACTTCTAGCCATTAAATGGGCTTTTGAGGAGTGGCGGCACTTCCTGGAGGGGGCCAGACACCAGGTAACGGTCCTTACGGATCACAAGAATCTGGTTTTCCTAGAATCGGCCCGGAGGCTTAATCCTAGACAAGCTCGGTGGGCACTATTCTTTACCAGATTTAATTTCTTGGTTACCTATAGGGCTGGGTCCAAGAATATTAAGGCTGATGCTCTGTCACGTAGTTTCATGGCCAATCCTCCTTCTGAGAAGGATCCTGCTTGTATTTTACCCCCTGGTATAATCGTCTCTGAAACGGATTCTGATTTAGCTTCTGATATCGCGGCTGATCAGGGTGCAGCTCCCGGGAACGTCCCTGGGGACAAACTGTTTGTTCCCCTGCAATACCGGCTGAGGGTACTCAGGGAAAACCATGACTCCGCTCTATCTGGTCATCCTGGCATCTTGGGCACCAAACACCTCATTACCAGAAACTATTGGTGGCCTGGGTTGCCTAAAGACGTTAGGGCTTACGTCGCCGCTTGTGAGGTTTGCGCTAGGTCCAAAACCCCTAGGTCCCGACCTGCGGGCCTACTACGTTCCTTGCACATTCCCCAGAGACCTTGGACCGATATCTCCATGGATTTTATCACCGATTTGCCTCCATCTCAGGGCAAGTCGGTGGTGTGGGTGGTAGTCGACCGCTTCAGCAAGATGTGCCACTTTGTGCCCCTTAAGAAGCTACCTAACGCCAAGACGTTAGCTTCTTTGTTTGTGAAACACATCCTGCGTCTCCATGGGGCCCCAGTCAATATCGTTTCTGACAGAGGGGTACAATTTGTTTCCTTATTTTGGAGAGCTTTTTGTAAAAAGTTGGAGATTGATCTGTCCTTCTCCTCCGCCTTCCATCCCGAAACTAATGGCCAAACGGAAAGGACCAACCAATCCCTGGAACAATATTTAAGATGTTTCATCTCTGACTGTCAATTCGATTGGGTCTCATTCCTTCCCCTTGCTGAATTTTCCTTGAATAACCGGGTCAGTAACTCGTCAGGGGTCTCCCCGTTTTTCTGTAATTTCGGGTTAACCCAAGATTCTCCTCCGTCTCCCCTGGTTGTTCCAATAATCCTGAGGTAGAGGATGTTCATCGGGAACTGTGCACTGTCTGGGCCCAGGTTCAGAAGAACCTAGAGGCGTCCCAGAGCGCACAAAAGATTCAGGCGGATAGTAGACGTTCTGCTAACCCCCGGTTTGTCGTCGGGGATTTGGTCTGGTTGTCGTCCAGGAACTTGCGCCTTAAGGTCCCGTCCAGGAAGTTTGCTCCCCGATTTATTGGACCTTATAAGATCATTGAAGTCCTCAACCCTGTATCCTTCCGTCTGGAGCTCCCCCCATCATTTCGCATACATGACGTCTTCCATGCCTCCCTCCTTAAACGCTGCTCCCCGTCCTGGTCCCCCTCGAGGATACCTCCTGTTCCCGTTCTCACCCCTGAGGGGGTGGAATTCGAGGTGGCCAAGATTATGGACAGTAGGATGGTCCAGGGCTCCCTCCAGTACCTGGTCCATTGGAGAGGATACGGGCCGGAGGAGAGGACTTGGGTACCTCCCCGTGATGTTCACGCTGGGGTATTGATCAGGAGGTTCCACCTTCTCTTCCCCACTAAACCGGGTCCCCTTAGTAAGGGTCCGGTGGCCCCTCATAAAAGGGGGAGTACTGTTAGGGATCTGCCAGGTACTTCATCTAGGTATACTCCTGGGATTAATCAATCCACACCTGAGGCCAGACCTGTTCGACTGACACCATCTTCCACCAACCAGGGTGGCAGGCTCAGGAGTGGGAGAGCCTATCGCGGCCTGGTCTGTCGGAGTTAGCTCCGCCCCCTGTCCTTTATTACCTGCCCTGTTCTCTCCCTCAGTGCTTGTAATTCTTTTGGATTCCTGGCCCCACTGCTGCTTGCTCCAGCCTGCTTCTGCCGTGCTTCTGCCTTGCTGCAGTTCTGCTTGACCTGCTTTGCTTTGCCCCTGGCTTGCTTCTGTCTCCTTGCCCGCTTGGGTGTACTCACTTCATCCTGGTCCTGACTGTCCGTTCGCCGCTCCGTTTCCTCGTGGCGTTCCGTGGCTACTGCCCCTTCCCTTGCATGTTCCCTGTTTGTTTTCCTGTGCACTTAGACAGCGTAGGGACCGCCGCCCAGTTGTACCTCGTCGCCTAGGACGGGTCGTTGCAAGTAGGCAGGGACAGGGCGGTGGGTAGATTAGGGCTCACTTTCCCTTCACCTCCTTCCGGCCATTACAGGTTGTTAGTCTTATAAATGCAAAAAAAAACGTAGTCATACAACAGAACATCTGAATCAGGAATCTCAGCCTTTCGACCTATATGCCAGATATTATGGTGTACGGGTAACATTATTAATTAGGTGGTCACTGAGTGTATTTTTATTTTGAAAGTACAATTAATTTAAAAAACTGAATAAAATTTCAAATTAACCAAAAGCTGATGAGAGATAACCAATTAAAAACACTCAATAAATTAAAAAAGGAAGCACCATAATAGTAGGATCACATAGTTACATAGTACGGTTGATAAAATCCATCAAGTTCAACCAAGGGATGGTAGAAAGGGAAGGGATAAAACAAAGAGATGATATTTTTGCTATCATTTTATTTGGGGGATCTTCTTGGAGGTACTCAATCCTTACTGTTAAGGCTCTGTTCACATCTGCCTCATGGTTCCTGGATACCACCGGTGTCCGATTAAACCATTTACTTAAAATGAGGTTCGTCGGGTTCCATTGTGATGTCCATCGTTTTGATGGGAAGATTAGCGCTGCATACAGCACTATCCTTTCCTTCAAATCTAATGGAATCTGAAATGGAGGCTTCAAACGGCACATTTAATGCAGATGTGAACGGAGCCTAAATTACATTTACTTTTTTTTATGATCCATCAGTTTCACAAATTTTTGGGTAATATGGCACACTCCAAGTTCAATCAATGCAGATTAAAGAAATTTTACTTTATTTTACGTTTAGTATTATTATTTTTCGTTTCAGTTATTCCGTTTCTGTCTTCTTTTCAATGTTTTCATTTTGAAATAACATTAGAAAGCATTGGAATGCATTTGTTCATATATTCATTCATTTTTACTAATACATTTTCAATAAATTCTAAATTGATAATCTAAAATCTTTGGCAATTTGGCACTTTGCAGGCTCGAGTAACGCAGATTAAAATTACAATATTATTTTATTTTACATTTTGTATTTTTATTCTTATTATTATATTTAGTTATTCATTTTATTTCTTCTTTTCAATGTTTGAAAAAATAAAAATGAGAGTGAGTTGGCATGCATCCATTCCTGTTTGCATTTATTTAAACTAATAGATTCGAAAGGCTTTAATTCCAAGAGGTTTCCAATCACTTGTAGAAACAGCTACAGGTCCCTTGGGTCACTGTGTACTTTCACACAACTTTCCTATATTCTGCAATCATCATACATATTACGTTAATGATTATAAATTCAGCCCGGAAAATGAAGTTTGCTCAAGCCTCAAATGAAAAAATTTCTCTGCCCATTTGTTTAGGAAATTTGATAATTTAAATGTTATATACTTTGTATAAAACAATACTGGCTCCCATGATATGCTTATCCACATGAAGTGAAGTAATTAGACCTTAGATGACAAATCTTGACACTACAAAGGAAAAACCATAATCTAGAATCAGCGCAAAGTTAAAAGATGTCATTGAGCGGAATGATTAGCTGATGATGGAAAGTCACACCAAGTATAGTTTTCACAGTTGACAGATCAAACTTCAACTTACCCTTTTATTTAAAAAGGCTTTCAAAGAGAGTTCTTGATACTATAATGCACAGTTAACTACAGATTGAGATATACATTAAAATGTGCAATGTGCTCAATAATAATCATATAGGTCATAAATAAGAAAAATGATATTTTTCATCATTATAATAAAAATTGTAAATGTGTACAAATGTAAAGTGTATCTAGACACATGATAAAATAACTAATATAATTTTTGCCATAATTTTGAAAACCTAAATATATACAGTATATTTATAAACATATATTTCCATAAAGCCCATTTATCTATCAGTTTGGCAGAAAACGCCGGCAATCATGTGAAGAACATGTAAACTCCGTGCAGATATTCCTGATCTAATTCAAATCCAGGACCCAAGTGCTGCAAAGGAACAACCACTGAGGTCCCAGACACACAAAAAAATAATAAATAAAAAATGTATACATCGATATACAAACAAAAACTTTATGGCTTTTAGAATACAATTATTCAAAAACAAAAAAATATACTGTGTCCTGAAGGTCTACATTAGGTCACGCCCTTAACGGGTTTAAGGGGTTGTGTGAAATTATTATTGTATTTCTACAGTTTCGCTCTGGTCCATGAGCTGTGTCTTCAATGTTGCTGAGCTTCTGTACCAGACAAACTCCAAGAGTGGTTCTGTTTTTAGAGAAAAAAAACTAATTTTTTTTATTAATCTCACCTGTAAAAAAACAAAAAACAAAACTTTATAGTTGTGTTTTCCTGTGATAAATTAAAATGTTAGCATTGCCTAAATAGATGTGACACTTTTCACATAATTGAAATAACACATAGTACCCTAAAAGGATAAAACAACATTTTGGCTGGATGCTATTTTGATGCAGTTTTTGGTGCAATTTTTTATGTATTTTTTTTTCAAGCCAAAGCCAGAAATGGATACAACAAAGAGTCTTTCCTGTATGCTTTTCATTGCTATTGTATATACTCCTAACTTTTGCACAAAAAACTGCACCAAAAACTGCATCAAAACGGCATCAAAATAGCATTCAGCCAAAATGTTGTTTTTTCCTTTTAGGGTACTATGTGCTATTTCAATTATGTGGAAAGTGACAGATCTATTTAGGGTGTTTTTTGAGCAAAAGCCAGAGGTGGATTCAAAAGAAATATGAAGTGTTAGGGTATGTGCACACGACTTACTTTCGGACGTTTTTTGGGCCGTAAACGGCCAAAAAACGGCCGAAAAATTGGAAATTTAGCGTTTCTAAAAATGGCCACGTAAAAAAACGCCCGCAAATAAGAATTGCATGTCACTTCTTGAGCCGTTTTTGGAGCCGTTTTTCATTGACTCTATAGAAAAACAGCTCCAAAAACGTTCGTAAAAAATGCGGGGAAAAACGCGAGTTTGCTTCAAAAACGGCTGAAAAACAGGAGCTGTTTTGCCTTGAAAACAGCTCCGTATTTCCAGACGTTTTTTTAGTAAGCGTGTGCACATACCCTAAGGGAAGGACTACACTTTTCCTTCCTGTTGGATCCACTTCTGACTTTGGCTCAAAAAAACGGCATAAAAACTGCACCTAAAACTGCATGTGTGATTCCAGCCTTAGTATACCATTATCAGCAGTGTCCTGATATTGATCTAGTTAGATCTACCAATATTTGTTGCGTTTGTACACACAACTTTCAAGAAGAATTCAGTAGCTTTCTTCAGTCTCTTGGATGGTGGGGGTGAGTCTGGAGAGAGTTTCTTTCATCCTTATCCCATTTGATGCTTAGAAAATACTTTTGTATGATATTTAAAAACCTTTGAGAGCTTGGGGAGTAGTCATTTATCTCCTAAATTTTTATCCTTAGGGATAATTGAACCAACAATTCTTGTGGAACATGTACTGCAGTCACCAAAGTCATTACAGTCAATATCTGCAGTTGGAAACCCTATTATCTCCTGCATTATAAAAGTTACCTTACTCGAGCCATACAAATATCCTGCTGAGTCCACTAGTTTATTCTAGCCCTTAATCTGTTCTACATGAAGCATTTATGCTATTTAAGCAAGTCCCAGGGCAAAAATGACTCCAAGACTAATACAATAAACCAAGGCTTAACCTTTGTTCTATTGGTGATACAATGTTATCACATGTCTAACACTTTAGATGCGTGTGAGGCAGCTGACAGTCAGTATTTTAAGTTAAAGGTTACTGAATAACTGGAATGCAAGAAAGTGGAATTAAAATTCACAGATTTTACAGCTCACAGTTAAAGGATGTCAATGTAAATAAATATATTTATTTACATTATTATTAAAATATTATTAAAGCATTTCAGTATAAGGCTCTGTTCACACTGAGGTTTTTGGAGGCAGAAAAAATCTGCCTCAGAATTCCTTCAGGAATTTTGGGGCAGATTTTGAGCTGCCTGCGATTTTTTTTCCACGTTTTTATCAGCAATTTTTGTCTGGGATGGCGCCCAGGAAAAAAACTAAATTCTAGGGGACGATTTCAAGAGATTATTGGCGCTGATTTTGATGCGGTTTCCTTGTAAACTGACCCTAAACTGTGTCTGAGGTTATATTATAAAACTGCTACATTTGTTTAAAAAAAATCTCAGGTCTCACCTTTCTTTTTCTATAGTTATATCCTGGGCAGTCGGCTGTATTCTATTGAATCCCTACAAAAATCCCCTTTTCACAGGTGGCACATCTGGCACCTGGGGCATGGTTTGCGGACACACATCCCTCTTCCGGTGTCCAGTGGCGTTGTGTGCTTAGCGGAGCTGAACACGGAGAGAGAGCGGAGCTTCATTATGCGCTTGGCGATGCTGATCACCCGGAGAGAGTTCTGTGCTTCATTCGGTTTGTTGCTACTGAACACTTGACAATCACACAATTCAGCACTGTTCTCTCTCATGGTGTTCAACATCGCAAAGCGCATAATGAAGCGCTGCTCTCTCCTGGTGATCAGCGTCGCAAAGACAAAGTTCAGTAAAAGCTCTGTAATAGAAAACGTTTGCAAAAGTTGGCAGCTCTCTCTCCAATGTGCACCCCCCCCCCCCCCCCCCCAAGCTGGTGTTCAGTAGCCATGGTCTCTTCCATGTAAACCCCAAAATCTGGTGTTCAGTAGTCGCTCTCTCTCCTATGTACCCTATCCAAGCTGTTGTTCAGTAGTTGGTCTCTTGTGTGCAGTGCCCCCAAGCTGGTGTTCAGTAATCGCAGTCTCTCCTGTGTTCAGAGCCCCCAAGCTGGTGTTCAGTAACTGCGGTCTCTCCTGTGTTCAGAGCTCCCAAGCTGGTGTTCAGTAACCGCGGTCCCTACTGTGTGCAGAGCCCCCAAGCTGGTGTTTGTGGAGCTGCGGTTTCTCCAATGTGCACCCCCCAAGCTGGTGATCAGTAGCCTCGTATGCACCACATATTGGTTTATGTCACAGACGTGGTAGAGGTTTGTGTTATATGATTTTCATGTTTGAATGGCACACTGAGTACTTCATCATTTTTTATTTTTTTATCGGCACGCAATGCAAAAAAGGTTGCTGACCCCTGCTGTAGGCTATAAAAAGGCATGATCAGTCTGACATATACAGATCATGTATCACACTCTGTTAGCAAAGATTCAAGAAAGCATGTCTGTCAGGAAAATGCCTGTTCCATTTAAGGGGTATTCCCACGAGAGACATTTATGACACATCGACAGGATATGTCATAAATGTAATATAGATGCAGGTCCCGCACCTATCTCCAGAACGGGGCCCCCTAAACTCCGTTCAGCCGCTCTGTGTTGCGGCTGATTGAGGTGTTTTCCGACCATGAAAAACGTTATATGGTCGTGAGTTACGTAAACAGTGTAACTTGCGGAGCTACGCTGTTTACATAAGTCTCATAGAATTTAATGGTAGTTACGGAAACAACGTAGCTCGCATGCTACGCTGCTTCTGTAACTGCCATTCACTACAATTGGAGTTATGGAAACAGCTGTTTACGTAACTCACGACCATATAACGTTTTTCATGGTCGGAAAACACCTCATTCAGCCGCAACACACAGAGGCTGAACGGGGAGATAGGTGATAGGAGATAGGTTCTGGAGATAGGTGCGGGTCCCAGAGGTGGGACCCGCATCTATCTGACATTTATGATATGTCCTGTGGATGTGTCATATCATAAATGTCTCTCGTGGGAAAACCCCTTTAAGGTTCTGGCTTCTGGGCGTGTCTGTTTTTCCTTGAGCCTATCTCTTTGTCTGCCTTTCTGCCTTCAGGTGTAGAATTAGTATTTACACCCAGCCACCTCCACTTGTTAGTGCTTGTGAATTTTCCTGTCTTCTGGTGTCTGATCAAGCTTCCTACATTACCTGCACTCATGACTTCTGAACCTTTTGGAAACTCTCGTTAACCCCTTGTTTGCTGATTTTGGATTATCTGCTCCCGGCCGATTTTGACCCTTGCTATTCCTGATATAGGCTTGCCTTCTGATTTTGACTTTCTGTTTATACCCTGGCTGTCTGGATTCCTGCTCAGATTAGTCTACATTGCACCTCCTATCCAACGCTGATCTCTGCTAAGACAACCTGGGTCCTAAGTAGCAAAGTCCATCCCAATTTGTGCTCGGCTCTGGCAAACACCTTGGGGGTCATCTTCAGGGGTGTAACTAGGAAAGACTGGGCCCCATAGCAAACTCTAGACCGGGCCCCCCGGTACCACAAGCAGCCCCCCTTATAGATAGCGCCCCCTGTGGAAGTGTATAGTGTCACACAGCTCCCCCTTGCGTATAGTGCCACACAGCCCCCTCACTGTATAGTGCCACACAGTTTCCCCTCGTGTATAGTGCCTCACAGCCCCCCCTTGTGTATAGTGCCACAAGGCAATGGCGCATCCGAGAATGTTGTATTAGCCAGGGAGATGTCAATCAAACATGGAAAGGTGGGTTTGGAGGCAGGACTATGTGACTCTTCAGGATAGCGGCACCACCCCATGACCCTTTAATGAGTAATTAGCATATAGTGTGCTCTGTTTTAAAAGTGAATTTTAAAGATTTTGCTGCATCTGAAAAAAACATACAAGGGAATGTTTGGAAATATTGTCAGGTCATGTATTACCGCATGGTGGCAGTTCAAGGGGTTAAAACTACCAGACAGGTTCCCATGAAATATACAATGAATTGAGAACAATTCCATCTGCTCTGCAATTTTGTTATTATAAATATATTTTATATAATTACAGCTCCAGAACCAAGCTCTGACATATATACAGTACCACAACCAAGCTCAGTACATAAATACAGCACTAGAACCAAGCTCAGTACATATATACATCCCCAGAACCAAGCTTAGTACATAAATACAGCACTAGAACCAAGCTCAGTACATATATGCATCCCCGGAACCAAGCTCAGTACATATATACAGCACTAGAACCAAGCTCAGTACATAAATACAGACCCAGAACTAAGCTCAGTACATATATACAACACCAGAACAAATACAGCTCAAGTTTACATAGAGCTTATGCCAGGGCTAGGGCGACAGACCGAATGGACCTTCTTATCAATCATACTAAGAACTTGGGAGAAACAAGTACTAATATTAGATGCATGGGAACCTATGATGTCTGCTCCCAAAGAGTGAAAGCCATTCTAGAAATCATTGGCCTATTATTTTGGCCGATTCTGATTCACATTAGGTGATAAACAGCACTCCAAGTCTTCCTTATCGTAGGGGTAAGAATTTGAGAGAATTTTAGTTTCATAGCCATTACCCAAAACCATTGACACCACGCGACACATGGCTTTCCTCACCTATCTTCGGCTCCTACCCATGTGGACATTGTTCCTTCTGTCCCCTTATGCCAAAAATTAAGAAATTTGTTAATCCCCTTGATGGGAGGTCTTAAGACATTAGACAATTTATCAACTGTCAGAGGATGGGAGTTGTATATATTGTGCAATGCTCATGCTAAAAAATTAATGTAGGTAAAACCATTGAACAGTTCAGAAGAAGAATTTCTAAACATCTAAGTTCTATCAAGCGACAGGAGGATACCCCACTATCTAGACACATGAGATTTGTACATGAGAATGACACTAGAACTATTAAATTCTGGAGTGTCACCCTTTTGAAACATGGTCCCAGAGGAGGTAATTTAGATCGTAGATTGTTACAGGAAGAAGCACGGTGGATTTACCGCCTTAACAGCCTTAGCCCTGGTGGACTTAATGAGGGCTCTACTTTTGTGGCCTTCTTGTAAAAATAATGTTATTTTGCCATATAATTTGGATCTCTTATGAGCCCTGCAGACGATTTTTGTACTTTTAAATAAACGTAGTCTTCTCAATACTGATAATACTGATCTAATATTACAGATATTTCTAATATGGTTGCGTTCGCATAAAATTATTGTTGATATCTCGATTTGAAATCTATCTATATTGCCGGTGTCTCAACTGTTTTGAGATTATTTTTTGATCCTCTATAATATCTTATTAATAATTCTATGGGGAGTCTTTCTCTTATTATACAATATAATCTATTGCAGATACTAGTATTCTTCTCACTTATTTGATAGGCAACATGATCTTTGCCTATATACTATATTCCTAACGGTTTTTCTATCTATCTGAGTCCTAAAATCCTTATATTCCATCATGAGATGGATATTGATAATGATATGTTCCTTGTCATGTATATCCGTCGATACTTACAGCGATTTTTTTCTTTGTTCGTTTTAATTCTGGTGCTCCCCTGATGGATATCACTGTTACACTCCTAAGACGATCGTCTTCACGATTCTAAGTTCACTGACATGCGCAGTGAATTGTTTTTCATACTTGTTCATTTGGCGTTGTTTCTTTCATGTGCGCATGCGCAAGGACCGTTTCTGATTAGCTGGCAGGTAACACTCTGTGATTGGAGCATTTTTCTGTCCATCATCTTCACTACATGACCGATAGCGAGTCTCTTATTCGTTGGATGATGGTGGTATGTAAATGGAGCATACCTTTTCCATTAGGGGATGTTTCTATGAGGATCATTACTATTGGCAGCATTAGTCCCGATGACATCAGGAATGAGATCATAAATAGGAGACACAGCCGGGTTTGCCGCCATTAGCCCCAATTTTCCCCTGAGGATGCCACTGCGGTGGTGAAACATGTCGGGGGGGCTTTTTCAATTTTATATTCAATGTGTTCTGACAAATTTAAGTCCCTAATCCAGCGGACTGCAGCCGCAAATCTTAAGCGTCTCATATAGGCAGCGTGTCCATCTAATAGGCTGATTTTACTGCACTCAGACAGCACTGACTATTGAATATCAATAGTATCACTATTTGGAGACTTTTCAGTTCACATTGCGGTTTTAATTTTCATTTGTATGCTTATAGTTACTCTAATAAAGCTGTACGCCGTTATACTAGTAAGCATTCATAGGTATTTGGGAAACAAGAGCTAACCTATTTCCCTGTATATAGTGTCCCACATCCCCACATATAGACCCCCCTGTATATAGGAGCCCACATATAGATCCCCCTGTATATATTGGCCCACATCCCCACATATAGACCCCCCTGTAGATAGTGCCCCTGTAATGTCCGTGGCTGCGGGCTGTCAGCTCCAGCCTCACGCTGACAGCCGCAGCCACGAGTCGGCAAGCGCTGGCCCCAGCCTCCTCCTCAGGAGACGCCAGCGCTTGCATCCACTCACCGGGGCTGGATTCTTCTTCGTTAAAAAGAAGGATGGATCCCTTCGTCCCTGCATTGACTACAGAGGCCTCAACCTGATCACAGTCAAGAACAAATACCCGTTGCCACTCATCTCTGAGCTATTTGATCGCATACATGGGGCCAAAAAATTTTCTAAGCTAGACCTGCGTGGGGCTTACAATCTAGTCCGGATTCGCCGGGGTGACGAATGGAAGACGGCATTTAACACCCGGGACGGGCACTACGAATACCTGGTGATGCCCTTCGGACTGTGTAACGCTCCAGCAGTGTTTCAGGAGTTCGTTAACGACATCTTCCGAGATGTACTCTATGTCTGTGTTGTTGTTTATCTCGATGATATTTTGATTTTCTCCCCAGATCAGACGACTCATCGGAGGCATGTTCGTCAGGTTCTACTACGATTGAGGGAGAATCATTTATACGCCAAGCTGGAGAAGTGCGTCTTTGAGAAGAGTTCTCTGCCCTTCCTGGGCTACATCATCTCGAATCAAGGCCTCAAGATGGATCCTGAGAAAGTGAAGGCTGTCCTGGAGTGGCCACGTCCCCAAGGCTTAAGGGCCATACAGCGGTTCCTGGCATTCGCCAATTTCTACCGGCAGTTTATTCCTAACTTCTCTTCTCTGACGTCTCCCATCTCGACCCTTACCAAGAAGGGTGTGAACGCCAAAGTGTGGACTCCAGAGTCTGCATTTAATAGCCTGAAGAGTGCCTTCACATCAGCATCGATCCTCCATCACCCTGACGTATCTCGGCAGTTCTCACTGGAAGTGGACGCTTCCTCTGTCGGTGCAGGTGCACTTCTGTTCCAGAGGAGCCCCAAAGGAAAGGCTGTAGTATGTGGCTACTACTCTAGACTGTTTTCCTCTGCTGAGCGCAATTACTCCATTGGAGATCGGGAGCTGCTGGCCATCAAATTGGCTCTGGAGGAGTGGAGACATCTTCTGGAGGGCGCTGCTCACCCCATCCTGATCTTCACCGACCACAAGAACCTCACTTACCTTCAGTCCGCTCAAAGACTTAATCCTCGTCAAGCCAGGTGGTCGTTGTTCTTCACCCGTTTTCTGTTTGCGCTCCACTACCGTCCCGCGGACAAGAATGTGAGGGCAGATGCCCTGTCCAGATCGTTTGAGACGGAAGACACGGTGGAGTCCCTCCAGACCATCATAGACCCGTCCTGCATCGTCACTGCTAATCCTCTGCAGGTTAGAGACATCCCTCCTGGGAGGACTTTTGTTCGGTTGGCGGACAGGAGAAGAATTCTCCGCTGGGGACATAGTTCTAAACTTGCTGGGCACGCCGGTGTCCGTAAAACCCGAGACCTGATCGCTCGTCACTTTTGGTGGTCCACGCTACATAAGGATGTTCTGGACTTTGTCTCTTCTTGCACGGTGTGTGCCTCTAACAAAGTGACTCACAGCAAGCCTGCCGGCCTGCTTCACCCTCTGCCTGTACCCAATGCCACCCGGCAGCACATTACGATGGACTTCGTCACTGACCTTACCGCCTCAGCAGGATGTAACACTGTCTGGGTGGTGGTGGACCGGTTCTCTAAGATGGCACATTTTATCCCGCTGACTGGCCTACCTTCTGCTCCTCGTCTGGCAAGTCTCTTCATCCAGCACATCTTCCGCTTGCATGGCTTGCCTCTTCACATTGTGTCCGGGGTTCAGTTTGCCTCTAAGTTCTGGAGAGCCCTCTGTAAACTCCTGGATGTGAGATTGGACTTTTCCTCTGCCTATCACCCCCAGTCCAATGGGCAAGTTGAGAGGATCAACCAGATCATGGAAAATTATCTCCGCCATTTCATCTCTTCACAGCACGATAACTGGGTACAGCTTCTACCATGGGCCGAATTTTCTTACAACAACCACACAAGTGAGTCCACCACTTCCTCTCCGTTTCACATCGTCTACAGTCAACATCCCAGAGTCCCTCTTCCTGCGTCGACTTCATCCCAGGTTCCCGCTGCTGACTCTGCATATGGGGACTTCCTGCAAATCTGGCAACAGACCCGGTCCTATATTTTGCTGGCAGTAGATCGCATGAAGCGAAAGGCAGATACTAAGACAAGAGAGCCGCCTCAGTATCTACCGGGGACTAAAGTCTGGCTGTCCTCTCGGAACATTCGCTTGAAGATGCCCTCATACAAGTTCGCTCCCAGGTTCCTTGGACCATTCGAGGTCCTGCAGCAGATCAACACTGTCGCCTACAAGCTTCGGCTGCCTCCTACCCTCAGGATTCCCAACTCCTTCCACGTCTCCCTCCTGAAGCCTGTGATCCTAAACTGCTATTCCAAGACTCCCAGCCCTGCGGTTGCTCCCAGCGGCTCCTCGAACATCTTTGAGGTAAAGGAGATCTTGGACACCAAGAGAGTGAGAGGAAAGACCTTGTATTTGGTGGATTGGAGGGGGTTTGGTCCCGAAGAGAGGTCCTGGGAGCCAGAGGAGAACCTCAATGCCCCTACTCTTCTAAAGAAGTTTCTCTCTCGCTCCGGTCCCAAGAAGAGGGGGCGTAAGAGGGGGGATACTGTAATGTCCGTGGCTGCGGGCTGTCAGCTCCAGCCTCCCGCTGACAGCCGCAGCCACGAGTCGGTAAGGGCTGGCCCCAGCCTCCTCCTCAGGAGACGCCAGCGCTTGCATCCACTCACCTCCGCCGGAGCCCGCAGGGTGCGCGCGCACGCTCGTCCCCGCTCTTAAAGGGGCAGCGCGCACACCGGACATCTTGAACGACCTTTGACCCGTGAGTACCCTGGGCTATAAGAGGGGTCCAGCCCCCTTGTTCGATGCCTGAGCGTTGTTAGTTTTCCAAGTCTGTCTTGCAAATGGTCCCTTAGTGTTTCCCGTTCCTGTTGTTACCCGTACCTTGTTCCCCGTTCCTGTTTCCCGTGCTTTGCCCTAGTATCTAGTCGTGCCACGTCCTGTGTCATCTGCCACGTCCAGAGGAATCTCCCACATCCCGTGTCATCTGCCACGTCCGGAGGAATGCGCTACTTTCTGTGTCATCTGCCACGTCCGGAGGAATCCGCCACGTCCTGTGTCATCTGCCACGTCCGGAGGAATACGCCACGTCCGGAGGAATCCACCACGTCCTGTGTTATCTGCCACATCCGGAGGAATCCGCCACGTCTGGCGCAACTTGCGGCTCCTGTGTCATCCGCCACGCTTGGCGCCATCTGCTGCACTCATCTGTGCCAGAGCTGCGGCCATCATCTGGACTATTCAGGTACCCTTGTGCGGGACATTGTATTTCTGGGGTGTCCTGTTGTTTGGCCAGCTGCCTCCCCGCTGCGGCGGTACGGCCTAGTGGGTCCACTAACCCGCTTCGTGACAGCCCCACATCCCAACATATAGACCCCCCTGTATACAGTGGCCCACATGCCCACATATAGGCGACCCAAACCTGTAGATAATGCCACTCACAGTTTTATTAGAAAAAAGCTTTACATACTCACATGATCCTGTTCCCGCGCCGATCTGCTCTCTTCTGAGCAGGTCTTCTGGAGCTGAACGACGCGTCATTCAAAGTCATTTTGCCCCACCAATCAGTATCATTGTAAGGCGCTGAATGGTCGGCCATTCAGTGCTAATGCATGTATTTGTACCTGCGTGCTATAGACGCAGGTACAATTACTGCAAGAGGGGTAGCTGTCGCTAGCACCGGGGCCCCCTCCAGTGCTAGCGACGCCTACGGGCATGAGGGGGCCTGTGTCGCCCGGCCCATACATGTTAGAGGCTCGGCAGCGCGGGCCCCTTAGTAGCGGCGCTACCACTGTAGCAGCCATAACGGCTGCTAGCGGCGCCACCGGGCATATTGAGGGGGCATGTCGGCTGGCGGCACGGGCCCCCTAGCAGCCGCTACAGCTTCTCCCGCAGTAGTTACGCCACTGGTCACCTTAGACACTGTCAATCAGAGTTGTGATGGATTACAGGTTGCAGTTTTAAGTGCACGCTCTCTTCCGGCACTCTCCAGGAGTTTTTGGGGAATCGCTCAAATTGCCATTCCATAACAATGTTTTTATACAGTGCAAAAGGTAGGAGTAGGAGCTGAGAGAGGGAGATAAAGAACCAATGGGTGACCCTGTGACAGTTAATTGTAAAATATTTATCAACAAATTTAAACGTATACCCAATACACTATTTTTGGCATTTACTGTGACAGTTAATTCCTTCATATATAAAAGACTCGTCCATTCACTGAGGTGTGACTTGTGGAATTTTTAATGTTGTCAAGTGCTTCTGAGTAATGACTTTAAACCTCTGATTTTTTATTGTTTGAGCACTACTGCTTATTTGATCTGATAAATTCTTTTAGTGAATTAAGAAAATAAAAAAGTCAAAATTTGTGAGAATAAAACAAAATGTTAGTCTAATATCTAAATTAAGATACCAATAAATCTAATTCAGGTCATTAGATCCAGTAGGCTGTGAAGTTATAAGATTTACATCTTTATGTAACACTTATAAGTCCGATCCTGCTTAGAATTGACCGGTAGAGACCAGAGACGACTCTACTGATGAGAAATGACCTCTGGGTTTGTGCAGTATGAAGATAATGTTTTTTTATCAGCTCAAATTTTCTATTCAATTGCTAACGTAACAATTCCTTAATCAGGTCTGGGAATGAATCACAACAAAAAAACAATGAGGAAAAAAAATAATAACCATAAAAATGGACAGAGTGAAAGACAGAAAAAACTGCTTGGCTATGGTGTAGAAGCTGCACTACCTATCACTGGGCATCAACAGTAGAATCAGTCTTCACCAAATCATCACACTATCACTGAAAATGTCAAACCATTTAAAATTTAACCTTTAATAACGATATATATACCGTATTTTTCGGACTATAAGACGCACCCGACCATAAGACGCACCCAGGTTTTAGACAACAGAATATAGGAAAAAAATGATTTGTTAAAAAATAATTTATTCTGTTTCACCACATTCTGAGAGCCAACATTTTTAAATATTTTTTTCATCGATTGAGCGGTGTGAGGGCTTATTTTTTGCGGGACGAGCTGTAGTTTTATTGGCACCATTTTTTGGTACATACGATTTTTTTTATCACTTTTTTCTTCAGTTCATATTTTAAGCACTAAGTTGACCAAAAAACTATTTTGATGTTTTAAATTTTTAAACTCACCGTGTGAGTTAAATAATGGTATAGTGTAATAGATCAGACTTTTACGGACGCAGCGATACCAAATTATTTTATTTTTTTACATTGTGCTTGGGGAAAAATGGGAAGAGGTTTTTTTTTAACTTTTAATATATTATTTTTTACACTCCTGAAAATGTATCTAATATTTTTTTTTTTTACACGTTTTATTAGTTCCCCTAGGGGACTTGAACTAGCGGCTACTTGGTTACATGTGGAGTCACTGAAACAGCGTAACTACGCTGTTTCCCTAACTCCCATAGTAGTGAAAGGCAGTTACGGAAGCAGCGTAGCAAGCGAGCTACGCTGTTTCCGTAACTACTGTTCGGTTCTATGGGAGTTACGGAAACAGCGTAGCTCAGCGAGTTATGCTGTTTCCGTAACTCCACATGTAATCAAGTGGTTGGGAGAGCACAGAAAGCTAGAACGGGGTTTAGGGGGCCCTTCTAAAGATAAAGATAAAGATGTTCATTATTACTCTCTTAATGTATACCCTTTAAATATCTCCTTTATGATTTGCAGGGTAATCGTTTAGCCCCGCTGGCAATATTTATGGTTGAATCCCTGGTTAGTGACTACTGTTGCCTAGAGCAATGGCACTATTGCCAATAAATGTATGTATATATATTTATATATGTGAGGCCCCCAACCAATACTTTGCCAAAGGGCCTCCACCAACATCGATAGGGCTGTAACTGTTAGGCAGGTCAATAGAGATGGTTATAATTAATTTGCGAGAAAATCAAAGTTATTTCCATTTTGAAATATCAGTGGAGAAAAGAATATTCAAAGCTTTACTCGTCTCCATGGGTCATCACTTATGATAATTTCACAGCTATCGCAGTAAAACAGTTTGCAAATGTTTGGAACCTGTATCTCATACTTACTACAATTCTCCCTCAAGTAACAATATCAATTAATTCCAGGAGAACTATTGTAACTTAGAAATATAGTCTTGAGAACATATTTTGGTGGAAATATAGTAATTGGTTTGGAAGCCTCCTGTAATGATGGGTTAGGGAGACAGACAGGTGAGCCCTAATCTACCCGCCACTCAGTCCCTGCCTACTTGCACGGCCCATCCTAGGTGACGGTGTACAACCGGGCGACAGTCCCTACACTCAATATGTGCACTACAGACAAACAGACAAGGGTACACAGAAGCTAAGGGAAATGGGGCAGTTTCCCACGGCAAGAGTAGTGAACGAGCCGAGTCAAACCAGGAGTGTACGAGGTACCAAACGCAGAGCAGGAGCGTAGTCAGTAAAGCCAGGGTCAAAATGAAGCAAAGTCAATAATAATAGCAGGAGCAGCAGAGCAAGGAAACAGGAAAGAATCACAGGCAGAGACAAGCAGGAAATGAAGGTATAAATAGACCGAGGGCGGGAGCTAGAACCGTCTGGCCAGGCTGTGATAGGTTCTCCCACTCCTGAGCCTGCCAGCCTGAGTGGTAGCAGATCGAGTCACTCTATCAGACTTAGGAGCAGGTGCAGACTGATTAACCACGGGCGTCGACACAGAAGCTGTGTCTGGCAGCTTCTTTACACCTCCAAAATGTTAACCTAAAATAAGAAAAAAAAGAAGCTAAAAGAAAAATAAGCAAATAACTAACACATATAAAACATGTCCTTACATATAAAATGAGAACGGTCTGCTAGAAGCTGATAAATTAATTTTCTACATAGAGGACTGGAGCTTCTTAGAAGTTCAGTACAATGAAATTGAAACCATCCTCACCAGAGTCCAAAATGAAGTAGTGTTTTGCTCCATACTAGACTATAAGAGCAAAAGCAGACCTTGATGCCAGTCCCTGGCTAGTGTAGTCGGAACTTGGGTGACGACTCAGGAGTGGTAATACCGAGCAGCACAGCGTAGTGGGTACAGACTTTGAAGAAACTAAGAATTTGTCAGAAATGGAACTGCGCTCCAGGGCAGGAGTACTTTCACAGCAGGCAAGGAAGATAAACAACCAGACCATTATTGAGAGTGCTAGTCCGGTAAAACTTTACCACCGCAAGGAAGTATGTACTTTGTCGGTTAGATTCCCAGGCTATGGTCCCCAGTAGATGGTCTGGCTGCGGATCGCGGGTTTAATTAATATTGTAGTTAAACAGATTCAGGTCGGCAACAGGTGGGCAATGTCAAGTTAAGAAACGAGCATCAGGAAGCAAGGACAGGGTCAGACTAGAGGTCGGTACACTGATTATCGGATCAAGCGGAGTCAAGACAAAGCTAAGTAAAACACAGGGAATCACAGGAAAACTACAGGAAAATACCAGGACACTTACCACCAGGACTGAGAATCAAGCAAGGAACTACAGGAGCAGTTCTCTTTTAAGGCCTCTAGTCTTTGACGTCATCCCCTGTGGCCTGCACTTTATCCTGTGGCTGAGCCGTGCACAGTGCAGAACAAGAAGCTGTGTTATCCCCTTTGCAAAGGAACGTCACACGAAGCTGACGAGCACCACGATTGGCAGACAGAGCACTGTGGTAGATCAGGTGCGATCCCCAACAAGTAGATTGTCCTGGCAGACGTAGAGAGCAGTACAGTATATGTAGAACTGGTAGAAAGCAGAACAATACACATAGCACAGGTAGATAGCCGTAAGATACATGTAGTTTAGGTATAGATCAGTACTGCATATGTAGTGCTGGAAGAAAGCAGTACAATATATGTTGTACACGTCAATAGCAGTACAATACATGTAGTACAGGCAGAGAGCAGTATAGTACATGTAGTACAGGTAGAGAGCAGTACAGTACATGTAGTACAGGTAGCAGGGGCGTAGCTAGGGGGGCAGGCGGGGCATGTGCCCCGGGCGCAACTTAGAGGGGGGCGCCAGCACCACCTCCTCCTGCACTATAATTGTACCTGTGTCTATAGGACACAGGTACAATTAGAAGCAATGAATGACCGGGCACGTTCCGTGCCCGGCTATTCAGTGCTTTTGCACCAGTGAAGCTACTGGTATCTTTTGTACCAGTGAAGCTTCCGTCAATGAAAGGCGCTGATTGACAGGGATAGTCATCCTGCCCAGCCAATCAGCGCCTTCCATAGATGCTTCGTTCAACCCCCAGGAGACCTGCGCAGAAGAGAGCAGGTCTCCATTGCTGCCGGCCGGCGTGGGAACGGGATTAAGGTGAGTTTGATTTTTTTTTTTTTATTGCAATAAAAAGTGTGTGGCTGTATCTACAGGGGGGACTTTATCTACGGAGGGGGGACTTTGTCTACACGGGGGGGGGCCTTTATCTACAAGGGGGACTTTATCTACGGGGGGACTTTTCTACGGGGGGCTTTATCTACACGCGGGGGGCTTTATCTACGGGGGGTGTCTATCTACAGGGGGAGCTATATACTGGGGTGGGCTATCTATGGAGCACCATATACAGGGATGGGCTACTGCTACAGGGGGGCTATATACAGGGGTGGGCGATCTATGGAGCACTATATACAGGGGTGGGCTATATCTATAGGGGGGCTATATAGTATATAGCCCCCTTGTAGATATAGCCCACCCCTGTATATAGTGCTCCATAGATCGCCCACCCCTGTATATAGCCCCCCTGTAGATATAGCCCACCCCTGTATATAGTCCCCCTGTAGATATAGCCCACCCCTGTATATAGTATCCCACAAATAGCTCCCCCTCTAGTGCTCCACAGAAAGCTCACCCCTGTATATAACCCAACTGTACATATAGTCCACCCCTGTATATAGTGCTCAACAGATAGCCCACCCCTATATATATATAGTATATACAGGGGTGGGCTATCTGTGGAGTACTATATACAGGGGTGGACTATCTAGTGGAGCACTATATACAGGAGTGGACTACATGTACAGGGGGGCTATATACAGGGGTGGGCTATCTGTGAAACACTATATACAGGGGTGGACTATATGTGGAGCACTATATACAGGGGTGGGCTATCTGTGGAGCACTATATACAGGGGTGGGCTATATCTACAGGGGGGCTATATACAGGGGTGGGCTATCTGTGGAGCACTTTTTATGCTCGCGTTACATAAAAAGAAATGTGTAAAAGAAATGACACGTCGATTGGTAGAGAAAACAAACACAGCGAGGGGGAAGGAGATGTCGGGAAAGAGATTGGGGGGGGGCGCCAAACTGAATCTTTGCCCCGGGTGCTGGAGAACCTAGATACGCCTCTGACAGGTAGAGAGCAGTACAGTACATGTAGTACAGGTAGAGAGCAGTACAGTACATGTAGTACAAGCAGAGAGAAATACGTACAGTACATATAGTAGAGGTAGAGAGCAGTAATGTACGTATAGTACAGGCAGAGAGCAGTACAGTGCATGTAGTATAGGTAGAGAGTGGTAAAGTACATGTTGCACACAGGGGAGTAACTAGGAAACACTGAGCTCCTTGCTCCAGCATTCAGGGAGCGGTCAGCGCTGTGTGGCTACGGGGGCCCTGTAGGCCCCCTAGGCTTAGCGGCCCGGTCGCATTTGCGACCGTTGCAACCCCTAGATCTACGTCACTCTTACAGTAGCCTATGGCAGAGCAGGGAGATACCTCCCTGCTCTGTCATAGTGTTCAATAGCATCTGCGTCCGAAGGACACAGACACTTTTGAATATGGCATCGCTACTGCTGTAGCAGCAATAGCGACGCCTCCAGGCATAGGGGGCCCCGTGGCAGCTGGCTGCTACAGCGGTAGTTACGCCATTGGTTTCACAGATAGAGAGCATTATTGAACATATAGCAGAAGTATGTTGTTATGTATTAGACTACAGTGGGCACTGTTAGACAGTCAATCAGCACATGCACTTAAGTGAACATTGTTATGTACTAACTGGCTGTGGCCAATCGCAGGCATTTTACCAATTAAACGCACAAGATGTATGGCTGGATTTGCACTGTCTGCAGTATTGTATGGTGAATGGGGTTTTTCATGTTTCGATGGCATGAGAAAGACCTTTGTAAGTTTGAAAAATTAAAATGAGGCCATTGTACCCTGTAACATTATTATTTTTTTTAAATTATTATTATTATTATTATTATTATTATTATTATTATTATGCGGTTTTCTGTCTTCTCATTCTTTAAGATTACCGGCATTTTGGGCTGGAGAACAGAAAAAGACAATTCGACATCCCATATATACTGGAGTTTACTTTCCACCTTTATTTTACCCAACTTCTAAAGGAATATTAAATGCACACGAGTGCACGTCGTGTATAGAGACACCCAACTCCAAAAAGTTAGTGTTGTTTTTGGCAGCCTACTTGATGATGTATTCCACTTAACATGTCATCAGCCCGATACCCCCACTACATCAGAAACCTCACCTTGCCTGTGGCATCCAATTGCTGCAGAGTCTCATCTGGGTTACATTTCTGTCATTTCCTTTCTTACCTCTACTCTTCTCATGAGAGATGATTAACGCACCATTTTCGGGTTCTATTACGTTCCATGTCAGAAGAACATGATTCTCCATCACCTTTAATATTTCCTTGCAAATTTCAGCAATATGTGTTTCGGTGTGTGCCTTGACACAGTGACCTTTCCTCTGCTCATTATTTTGTTTGGCTGACCACTTTACCTCTTCCCTGTTTATAGCCTCACAAACCTGTGAAAATATTCTGCCAGTTCAAATAATGACTTTTACAAGGTCAAAGCAAAGTGCTGTATATTTTACAGAATACATGAGGCACCACTAATGTTACCGCTTTGTATTGTTTTAATAGATCTTTACCACAAATTCTAAATATAAAAAAAAAATTAACAAAGAAATAAAAAATTTAAAGATGTCACTCAATAGGATTGAGTAATAATGGGAAAAATGGTACCTCAAAAAGGGTTTTTGTCAGTCAGAACTAAGTGATTTCCTATTTATATGTGAGTACTCCGTATGGAACAAACATGCAATAATAAAAAAATTATATAACATTTGAAGATGCATAGCAAATATGCTCATGAATTGCAAGTACAATGCTCCCGCCCCTTACGCCAAACAAAGCCAAAGTGTCCTTGAGGCTGGATTCACACGAGGTCATTACGTCCGTAATTGACGGACGTATTTCGGCCGCAAGTCCTGGACCGAACACAGTGCAGGGAAAACATGATTACAGTACGAGACAGTTGTCCGGCAGCGAGGCAGGGACTCCTAGCATCGTACATAAGTATGATGCTAGGAGCCCGGCTCCCTGCACTGTGTTCGGTCTAGGACTTGCGGCCGAAATACGTCCGTCAATTACGGACGTAATAACCTCGTGTGAATCCAGCCTTAGGCATACGTTCTGTTTTTCTAAGATGTATTGAAAAGCATTCACTTTTCAAAAACACCTTAAAACTTACATTTAATAATAGAAAAAAAAACACAAACGTGTCCATAGCCTTTAAGGTAAATTTCCACCCTTGCGCACCATTTAATTTTTCATTAGTTCAACTGAGTGATGTATTCGGCTTATATTGCTCGATGCAGCTTCTAAACATAGAAAATACCTAAAAGTTGCATTTAAAAAATTATTTTACATTTTTAATAAATGTCAATTTAAAAAAGTTTAGAAACACCTAAAACATGCAATGAATTAAAAAAAAATACAATAAAAAAGCCAAAATAAAAAATATAATGAAATGAAAAAAATTTAATTAAAAAAGCTATGGTAAGTTAGTGGTTACCTGAAGTTTAAAAACTTGCACTAAGTTTCTGGCTGCAATCTCCATTCTTTCATTCATTTTCAGACCCCCTGATATTAGGTTTGCAACCTGCTCATAGTTTCAGAATTTTCTTTTGTGTGTGTTTCCCTCCATCAAATACATGCTGGAGAATTCTTTGTATCCAGGATGCTGCTGTCTTCACTAGCTTTCATGTACTGTATCAGAACTACTTAATTCCTGTACTGCTTTCCCTTCATGAGGAATTCCTTCTCCCTTGTCCTGACAGATACTGGGGCTAAGGAGTGTATGATTTCTCCCTCCCCCTGCAGAGTTTGCTATGGGTTTCATCTCTATATACTGATACAGTCTGTGTGATTCACCTCCTCCCTCTCTGTTCTCCATCTTAACTCTGATACTCACAGCCTGTGTGATCAGCCCTCCCTGAACATGTGGATGCTCTCCACCCTATCCACACTCTGATCTGCCATGTACATCCTTTTCCCACTCTTTTCTGATATCTTTTACACTAAGACTAGGGAGGGGGAGAGCAGAAATAAAAAATAAAAGGTCATTGCTCTTGGAAGGTGGAGATGAAAAAAGAAAACTAAAAGTGGATGTAGTGGGGAGGGGTTAACCCTAAGCATAGTGTAAAACTTTATTTAAATTCAAAACCCAAAGGGGTTTTCCACTGAGGGAAGTCCCCTCCAAATTTCTGCCAAAAGTGTTAGGCCCCATGCACACGACCATATATTTCATCCGTAATCACGGACCCATTAATTTATATTTCCATGGACACCTCTCAATATTTTTACGGATGGGTGTCCGTGCTGAAAAAATTATAGAACCTGTCCTATTCTTGTCCATAATTACGGCACAGACTCTCCCATAGAAGACAATGGGTGCTTCTGTAAATACGGACGGCTACGGATGTGCATCCGTAAACCGTCCATATTTACAGAAGCGTTTCTATTCAACATGTTGGTGACATCATTTGCAATCTCCCTCTTTTTTTACGGATCCGTATATACGGATCAAATACAGATGCACTACGGACCTTATTTGCGCATACCGTTCCATATATAAGGATAAGTTACGGATGACTACGGATCCGTATTTAAGAACAGTATTTACGGATAGATGAAAATACGGTCGTGTACATGGGCCCTATGGTTTAATCGCATTGTTGTTGTTCTTTTGCAAAAAAACATTACTTGGTATACTTGACTTGCCCCCAGCGGTGCCAGGTACTTGTAAGTTGAAACGAAGAGCTATGGGCGAGTTAGGCAATGCACTCATGTGATTCTCTCCGCTCACAGATCTCCCACGTTCTCCTACACTCTTGTGGCCGTGCCTCTGTGTACGTTTTAGTTGCCACGCCCTCTATATTTCGTCAATTAAAAGGGAAGATAGAAAGGCAGAAAGAACATTATGAACATTAAACTCTAAATATTTATTCAACGAAATCTGTGTCCCACCAACATGTTTTTTTACACTATTCCATTATACACATTCCCATTGTATAAAATTGCCACGATCTGTGGGTATGTGGACCCACTGGGCCGTACCACCATAGCGGGATAGCAGCTTGCCAAACTGTGTACCAATTCAATGTCTATATAGTCCAACTACAAGGGTACCTGTAGCAGTTCAGACAGTAGTAACGGCTAGGCTCAGATGGGACCTTGGCAGCAGACACCAGGCGTGGTGTAACAGCAGGCGTGACTGATGGCACAACACGAGTCCAACTATCTAAGACACACGAACAACGGTAGTACAGGATACAGGCTAAGGATAGTAGGTATGGGAACGGAAACGATTCTCCCTTAATCACAACAGAGTCGTCAGATCTGCAGAAAAAAAATCAGAATATCATCGAGATTGACCACAACACAGACATAGAGATCTCGGAAGTTATCATTAACGGATTTTTGGATGACCGCGGGAGTGTTACACAGACTGAAGGGCATTACCAGGTATTCATAGTGTCCATCTCGAGTTACATAGTTACATAGTTAGTACGGCTGAAAAAAGACACATGTCCATCAAGTTCAACCAAGGGACGGGAAAACGGAAGGAAAAAATTTCTACACATAGGAGCTAATACTTTTTTGTTCTAGGAAATTATGTAACCCTTTTTTAAAGCTATCTACTGTCCCTGCTGTGACCAGCTCCTGCGGTAGGCTATTCCATAGATTCAGAGTTCTTACAGTAAAGAAGGCTTGTCGCCTCTGCAGGTTGAACCTTTTTTTCTCCAGACGGAGGGAGTGCCCCCTTGTTTTTTGAGGGGGTTTTACATGGAACAGGATTTCACCATATTTTTTGTATGTGCCATTAATATATTTATATAAATTAATCATGTCCCCCCTTAGTCGTCTTTTTTCAAGGCTAAATAGGTTTAATTCTTTTAATCTTTCCTCATAACTTAGATTCTCCATGCCCCTAATTAGCTTCGTTGCTCTTCTTTGTATTTTTTCCAACTCCAGGGCATCCTTTCTTTGAACTGGAGCCCAGGACTGAACTGCATATTCTAGATGAGGCCTCACTAATGCTTTGTAAAGTGGCAATATTACATCCCTGTCCCGCGAGTCCATGCCTCTTTTAATACACGACAATATCCTGTTGGCCTTAGAAGCAGCTGATTGACACTGCATGCTGTTATTTAGTTTATGATTTACAAGTACACCCAGATCCTTCTCAACAAGTGAATCCGCCAGTGTAGCTCCCCCTAGGACATATGATGCATGCAGGTTGTTGGTACCCAGATGCATAACTTTACATTTATCTACATTAAACTTAATTTGCCAACTGAATGCCCAAACACTTAGTTTGTTTAAATCTACTTGCAATTCACGAACATCTTCCATAGACTGAACTATATTACATAGCTTGGTGTCATCTGCAAAAATAGAAATAGTGCTATTAATCCCATCCTCTATATCATTAATAAATAAGTTGAATAATAGTGGTCCCAGCACTGAACCCTGAGGTACACCACTTATTACCGGGGACCATTCAGAGTAGGAATCATTGACCACAACTCTCTGGATACGGTGCTTGAGCCAATTCTCAATCCAATTACAAACTATATTTTCTAAACCTATAGTCCTTAATTTACCCATTAGACGTCTATGGGGGACAGTGTCAAATGCCTTTGCAAAGTCCAAAAACACTATATCCACAGCGGCCCCTCTGTCTAGGCTTCTGCTCACCTCTTCATAAAAACAGATTTGGTTAGTTTGATAACTTCTGTCCTTAATAAAACCGTGCTGGCTATCACTTATAATACTATTTGTTTGTCACATAAACCTGTATATAGTCCCTCAATAGCCCCTCAAACATTTTCCCCACAATGGATGTTAAGCTTACTGGTCTATAATTACCCGGGGAAGACCTAGAGCCCTTTTTGAAAATAGGCACCACATTTGCCCTGCGCCAGTCCCTTGGCACTATTCCAGTCACTAGAGACTCTCTGAATATTATGAAAAGGGGGACAGAAATAACTGAGCTAAGCGCTTTAAGAATTCTAGGGTGTAACCCATCTGGTCCCGGGGCCTTGTGCATATTTATTTTATTTAATTTAGCTTGGACCATATCTACATTCATCCAATTCAGTATATCAACTGATATATTAACAGCACTGGCACCGGCTACATCAGCTGCTCTTTCTTCAGAATTTTTGGGGATTTGTTTTACTATCCTTGACATTTTTACAGATTTTATTAAGCTCTTTATATTTTACAAAGGCTGCAGATGTACCCTCAGATTTGTATTTTTTAAATGCCCTTTTTTTGTCATGTATTGCCCCTTTCACAGAAGGTATAAGCCATGTGGGATTTAATTTTAGTAGTTTATACTTGTTACCTATAGGAATAAATTTTGCACTATAATTACCCAAAGTAGATTTGAAAATCTCCCATTTATCATTTGTCCCATTATTTGACATTAGTTCTTCCCAGTCTATATCCTGAATTGCAGCCCTCATCCTGGGGAAATTGGCTTTCTTAAAATTAAATGTTTTTGCCCTCCCAGCCTGCGTTTGTTTTTTACAGTATAGGTAAAATGTAACTATATTGTGATCACTGTTACCAAGGTTTTCACGAACATTGACATTCCCAACAAGATCTGCATTATTAGAAATGACCAGATCCAACAGAGCTTTACCTCTAGTCGGGTCTTTCACAAACTGGCCCATAAAATTTTCCTACAACAGGAGTGTTAATGCCGTTTTCCATTCGTCACCCTGGCGGATCCGGATCAAATTGTAAGCCCCACGCAAGTCTAGGTTAAAAAAATCCTTGGCTCCTTGTATGCGGTTAAATAGTTCTGAAATTAGTGGCATCGGATATTTGTTCTTGACCGTGATTTGATTGAGACCACGGTAGTCAATGCAAGGTCGAAGAGATCCAGAATTTTTCTTGACAAATAAGAACCCGGCCTACGGCTGGAAAGGAGGATTTTTGTATGAAACCCCTCTCCAGATTCTCCTTGATATAGACCGACATAGACTGATGCTCTGGCAAGGAGAGAGGGTATACCTTTTTACAGGGAGGGGATGCATTTGAAACCAGTTCAATGGGACAGTCATAAGCCCGGTGTCAGGGAAGCATCTCCGCCTCCTTCTTGCTGAAGACATCCGCAAACTGAGAGAAATGAGGGGGCAATCCTGCCATTGATTGAGGCAGAGGAGGCTGGACAGGATGGATCTGCAACAGACAGCGGCTACGACATTTGGAGCTCCATTGGAGAACCTTTCCGAAATTCCAGTCCAGGACTGGGGCATGTAGTCAGATCCAAGGAAGGCCCAGTAGGACAGGATTGACGGCTTTAAGCAAAACAAGAAACAAAATAAGTTCAGTATGAAGGGCTCCAACTTGGAGCTTCAGCGGCTTGGTTTCAGATACAATCGGGTCGGGCAGAGGCAGTCCATTCACCGAAGCAACAGCCAAAGATGTCTCCAGAGGGACTGTGGGTAACTGGAGAAGATCCACTAGGTCTTTCTGGATGAAGTTTGCTGCGGACCCAGAGTCCAGATAGGCAGAGACCTGGTGCGTCTTCTCGCCGGACACAATGATCATGGGGATGGACAGTTGAAGAGAATTTTTTATTCAGCGCCGTTCCACCTAGGGTTTTTTCTCCAACCAATCCAAGGCATTGGAGTCCTTTTGGCTTCTGAGGACACAAAGCACAACATGGCCTCCGATGCCGAAATACAGACAAAGTCCCGAAGTGCGTCTGCGTTGTTTCTCCTGGGCTGACAATTTGAGCTGGTCCACCTGCATAGGCTTCTCTGGTGGGACAACTGATGAGGGCAACAAGGATTGCTGGAAAGTAGAAGCCAGCCTGGGGAATCTTCTCTCCCGACAAACCTCTTGGGATCGATCCCGGATCCTCATGTCAATCCGAGTGGCAAGAAGAATGAAGTCATCCAGGGTAGGTGGCAGATCACGAGCGGCAAGTTCATCTTTAATCTCAGAAGATAGGCCCTGCCAGAATGTAGCCACCAAGGCCTCGTTATTCCAGGACAGCTCTGCTGCCAGGGTGCAAAACTGAACTCGTACTCGCCCACGGAAATGTCTCCCTAGCGAAGGGTCAGCAGATGACTCACCCAGGTTCCTTAAATACAGTGCAAAAAGTCTGTAGAAAATATTGGAAGTCACGGGTCTCTGGTCCCTGACGCTCCCAGATAGGATTCGCCCATGCTAGGGCCTTGCCAGTTAGGAGAAAGATGATGAAAGCAATCCTTGCGCCATCGGAAGGAAATTCTCTGGCATGTAGACTGAAGTGGACCTGGCACTGGTTCAGAAATCCCCCGCAGGTACTCGCTTCTCGTAGTAGCAAGGAGGTAGTGGCAGACAAAATCGAGAGATTGAACCGGTACTGACAGGAGGTGTAGTAGGAGGAACAGCCGGAGCAACAGGAACAGGTGCCGTGATGACTGCAGCTTGTGCATCCAGTGGCTGTGCAATGGAGTTCACTGCCAGGAGGAGTAGGTCTTGTCATGACTGAAGGTCCCGCAGATCTGCCTGCATGGCTTGTGACGTCGTCATGATCTTTGGTTGACCAGCGGGGACCATGGCCTGAGCGTACTGTCACGATCAGTGGGTTTGTGGACAGCTGACCAAACAGTGTACCAAGTCAATGTCTATATAGGATATAATCAAATAATGAAAGGACAGAAAGGGAAAGGGAAAAGGGGGAATAGAAAAGAGGGGGGAAGGGCAAAAGATCAGAAAATAACCACTGGAAAGACAGGCACTCGGCTCAGCATAATTATAAAAATATCAAATTTAGTAGCAACATTAATTAAATAAGAAAAGGTAGCAACAATTGCAGTCCTTTGTCAATATAACAAAGTAAATCAACACAAAAAACGTCACACATACATAAATCACAAACATACAAAAAACGTCACACACCCAGACGGGTCAGAAATTAAGTAGCCTGTAATGACGGGGTAGGGAGACAGACAGGTGAGCCCTAATATACCTGCCACTCAGTCCCTGCCTACTTGCAACGGCCCGTCCTAGGCGACGGCGTACAACTGGGCGACGGTCCCTTAGCTCAATAAGTGCACGACAGACAAACAGACAAGGGTACACAGAAGCTTAGGGAAATGGGGCAGTTGCCCACGGCAACACAGTGAGCAACAAGAGTAGTGAACGAGCCGAGTCAAACCAGGAGTGCACGAGGTACAAATCGCAGAGCAGGAGCATAGTCAGTAAAGCCAGGGTCAAAAATGAAGCAAGGTCAATAATCATAGCAGGAGCAGCAGAGCCAGGAAACAGAAAAGAATCACAGGCAAAGGAGGAGTAGGAAATGCAGGTATAAATAGACAGAGGGCGGGAGCTAGCTCCGTCAGGCCAGGCTGTGATAGGCTCTCCCACTCCTCAGCCTCCCAGCCTGACTGGTAGAAGATCGTGTCACTCTCTCAGACTTAAGAGCAGGTGCAGACTGATTACCCACGGGCGTCGACACAGAAGCTGTGTCTGGCAGATCCTTTACAGTACGCCCCCCCCCCCCCCCCCCCGTTTTAAGAGGGGCCACTGGACCCTTTCTAGGTGGACCTGGCTTATTGGGGAAGCGAAGATGGAACCTCCTGAGCAATACCCCAGCATGAACATCCCAGGCGGGTACCCATGTCCTCTCCTCAGGCCCATATCCTCTCCAATGGACCAGGTACTGGAGGGAGCCTTGGACCATCCTGCTGTCCACAATCTTGGCCGCCCTGAATTCTACCCCTTCAGGGGTGAGAACAGGGACCGGAGGTTTCCTCGAGGGAGCCAAGGACGGGGAGCAGCGTTTAAGGAGGGAGGCATGAAACATGTCGTGTACTCGAAAAGACGGGGGTAACTCCAGTCGGAAGGAGACATTGTTAAGGACTTCAATGACCTTGTACGGCCCTATATAAGGGAGCAAATTTTTTGGACGGGACTTTAAGGCGCAAATTTTTAGAAGATAGCCACACCAGATCCCCGACCACAAACAAGGGGTTAGCAGAACGTCTTCTATCTGCCTGAGTCTTTTGTATGCTCTGGGACGCCTCTAGGTTCTTCTGAACCTGGGCCCAGACTGTGCACAGTTCCTGATGAACGACATCTACCTCGGGATTGTTGGAACTACCAGGTGAAACGGAGGGGAACCGTGGATTAAACCCAAAATTACAGAAAAAGGGGGAGACCCCTGACGAGTTACTGACCCGGTTATTAAGGGAAAATTCGGCGAGGGGAATGAAGGAGACCCAATCATATTGACAGTCAGAGATAAAACACCTTAAATATTGTTCTAGAGACTGATTAGTCCTCTCAGTTTGGCCATTAGTTTCAGGATGGAAGGCCGAGGAGAAGGACAGATCAATCTCCAACTTTTTACAGAAGGCTCTCCAAAACAATGAAACAAATTGTACCCCTCTGTCAGAAACAATATTGACAGGAACCCCATGGAGATGCAGGATGTGTTTGACAAACAAGGTAGCTAACGTCTTATCATTGGGTAGTTTCTTTAGGGGCACAAAGTGGCACATCTTACTGAAACGGTCTACTACAACCCACAGCACCGACTTGCCTTGAGATGGAGGCAAATCAGTGATAAAATCCATGGAGATATGGGTCCAAGGTCTCTGGGGAATGGGCAAAGAACATAGTAAGCCCGCTGGTCGGGACCTGGGAGTCTTGGACCTAGCACAAATTTCACAAGCGGCGACGTAGGCCTTAACTTCTTTAAGCAACCCAGGCCACCAATAATTTCTGGCAATGAGATGCTTGGTACCCAGGATGCCTGGATGGCCAGATAGTGCAGAGTCATGATTTTCCCTGAGTACCCTTAGCCGGAATTGTAGGGGAACAAACAGCTTGTTCTCAGGAAGGTTCCTGGGAGCTGAACCTTGATCAGCCGCAATTTCGGAGACTAAGTCAGAATCAACAGAGGAAATGATTATACCTGGAGGCAAAACACATGCAGGATCTTCCTCCGAAGGAGGACTAACCATGAAGCTACGCGACAGTGCATCAGCCTTAATATTTTTAGACCAAGCCCTATAGGTGACCAAAAAGTTGAATCTAGTAAAAAAAAACGCCCATCGAGCTTGTCTCGAGTTTAGCCTCCGGGCAGATTCTAAGAAAACCAGATTCTTGTGGTCGGTAAGGACCGTTACCTGGTGCCTAGCCCCTCCAGGAAGTGGCGCCACTCTTCAAATACCCATTTAATGGCTAAGAGTTCGCGGTTGCCAATATCATAGTTACTCTCAGTGGGCGAGAACTTCCTGGAGAAGTAGGCACAAAAACGTTCCAGTCGTCGTTCCCTGAGACGTCGGTCAAGTCGTACCGCTAAAGCCATAACCTGATCTAGGGAGTCAGAAGAGGGATAGCTAACTAATAGGTCTTTCAGGGCGTTCGACAGACCCAATCTAAACTGGCACCTCAAGGCAGGGTCATTCCACCGAGAAGCTACACACCACTTCATAAAGTCAGAACAGTACTCCTCAATGGGTCTCTTACCCTGACGTAAGGTCACCAGCTGACTCTCGGCAAAGGCAGTCTTGTCAGTCTCGTCATATATGAGCCCGAGAGCGGAAAAAAAACAGATCAACAGAGGAAAGTTCAGGGGCGTCAGGAGCCAAGGAGAAGGCCCATTCTTGGGGCCCGTCCTGGAGCCGGGACATAATTATACCCACTCGCTGGCTCTCAGAACCTGAGGAGTCGGGCTTTAAACGGAAATAGAGCCTACAACTCTCCCGAAAGGAGAAAAAAGTCTTCCGGTCCCCTGAGAACCGGTCAGGCAACTTGAGGTGGGGTTCAAGAATTGAGGTGGGGGGCACTACCAGGGTAGCATCATGCTGGTTGCCCTTCTGAGCCAGCGCTTGGACCTGTAGGGAGAGGCCCTGCATTTGCTGAGCCAGGGTCTCAAGGGGGCCCATAGTTGTGTCAGGGACCAGGGTAGAAAAGGTATACGGGCCTGTGATTATGTAATGACAGGGTAGGGAGACAGACAGGTGAGCCCTAATCTACCCGCCATTCAGTTCCTGCCTACTTGCAACGGCCCGTCCTAGGCGTCGGCGTACAACTGGGCGACGGTCCCTATGCTCAATAAGTGCACGACAGACAAACAGACAAGGGTACACAGAAGCTAAGGGAAATGGGGCAGTTGCCCACGACAACACAGTGAGCAACAAGAGTAGTGAACGAGCCGAGTCAAACCAGGAGTGCACGAGGTACAAATCGCAGAGCAGGAGCGTAGTCAGTAAAGCCAAGGTCAAAAATGAAGTAAGGTCAATAATCATAGCAGGAGCAGCAGAGCCAGGAAACAGAAAAGAATCACAGGCAAATGAGGAGCAGGAAATGCAGGTATAAATAGACAGAGGGCGGGAGCTAGCTCCGTCTGGCCAGGCTGTGATAGGCTCTCCCACTCTTCAGCCTCCCTGCCTGACTGGTAGAAGATCGTGTCACTCTCTCAGACTTAGGAGCAGGTGCAGACTGATTACCCACGGGCGTCGACACAGAAGCTGTGTCTGGCAGATCCTTTACACAGCCCACATATAAGAGCATATATATTATGCCCAAAGCACATTGCGTATAATCGCAGCCAAAATTATTATATAGAGTGTAGTCATACAAAGATACTCGGTCAAGAATTGAGCATGTATGACTAATGTAAATGTGGGACTAAATGAATCCCATCCAATAGAGGGAGAACAGGGGTGTCAGGCGCAGTCTCTGCGATGTTGGTCAGTGCGTCGTTTTCCACCGGCAGCTACAGCTGTGGCTGGGAATAGAGATTATCCGTCCTGGTCGTATGTTTCTTTCTCCAGCTCATGGAGGAGATGTAGTGGGAGCCCCGATAGCAGCAGGCTAGCCAGCGGATTTAGTCCATGCAGAACTCAGCAGGGCAGACCATATACAGCATCACTTAGGCCACACTTGTATTCAAGCAGTATAATGGATCAATCCACGCACTCCCGGCGTGTGACGTCAGAGCAAGAACAATACGCTGACGCGTTTCGTCACCACGTGACTTCCTCACAGCGTGCAGAATTTTGGCTGCGATTATACGCAATGTGCTTTGGGCATAATATATATGCTCTTAAATGTGGGCTACTTCATTTCTGACCCGGCCGGGTGTGCGACAGCTTTGTATGTTTGTGATTTATGTATTTGTTTTGTTTTTTGTGTTAATTTACTTTGTTATATAGACAAAGGACTGCAATTGTTGTACCTTTTCTTATTTAATTAATGTTGCTAATAAATTTGATATTTTTATAATTATGCTGAGTCGAGTGCCTGTCTTTCCAGTGGTTATTTTCTGATCTTTTGCCCTTCCCCCCTCTTTTCTATTCCCCCTTTTCCCTTTCCCTTTCTGTCCTTTCATTATTTGATTATATCCTTGTTGTCCCCTGGTTGGCACCGTACTGATTGTACTGAGCTCATGCTTATGGTATTATGATCCGGAACTCTTTTTTATTTTTTCAATGTCTATATAGTCCAAGCACAAGGGTACCTGTAGCAGTTCAGACAGTAGGAACGGCTACGCTCAGAAAGGACTGTGGCAGCAGGACTGTGGTGTAACACAGCAGGCGTGAACGATGGCACAACACGACTCCAACTTTCTAAGGCACAGGAACAACGGTAGCACGGCATACAGGATACAGGTAATAGGTACGGGAACACTGGGAACTGGATAACACTAAGGGACCATTTGCAAGACTAACACAGGTAAACACAACAATGCTCAGGCAGAGCCCTTTTTATAGTCCAGGGTAGAGATGAGCGAACCGGGACAACCGAACCCGGTTTCGGTCCGAACTTCCGGTAAAGTTCGGTTCGCAGCGAATCCGAACTTCACCGGGTTCGGCCGAACCCGTTTTGACCGAACCCGGTCAAAAACATTATACAAATCGGCAGCCACTTATCTCTATCAATCACTGATAGAGAAAAGAGGCTGCTGATTAAAAATAAAATAAAAAGCATTTCATACGTACCCGGTCGTTGTCTTGTTGACGAGTCCCTCTTCTTCCTCCAGTCCGACCTTTTCTGACGCGGCAGCCTGTGATTGGCTGCAGAGGCCTCTGCAGCCTGTGATTGGCTGCAGAGGCCGCGGCAGCCTGTGATTGGCTGCAGCGCTCACATGGGCTGCATCGTCATCAATGAATGTCGGGCCGGATGTCGAGAGGGACGCGTCACCAAGGCAACGGCCAGGAGACCGGACTGGAGGAAGCAGAAAGTTCTCGGTAAGTATGAACGTCTTTTTTTTTACAGGTACTGTGATCGGTAGTCACTGTCCAGGGTACTGAAACAGTTACTGCCGATCAGTTAACTCTTTCAACACCCTGGACAGTGACTATTTAGGGTATGTGCACACACACTAATTACGTCCGTAAATGACGGACGTATTTCGGCCGCAAGTACCGGACCGAACACAGTGCAGGGAGCCGGGCTCCTAGCATCATAGTTATGTACGACGCTAGGAGTCCCTGCCTCGCTGCAGGACAACTGTCCCGTACTGTAATCATGTTTTCAGTACGGGACAGTAGTTCCACGGAGAGGCAGGGACTCCTAGCATCGTACATAAGTATGATGCTAGGAGCCCGGCTCCCTGCAGTGTGTTCGGTCCGGTACTTGCGGCCGAAATACGTCCGTCAGTTACGGACGTAATTAGTGTGTGTGCACATACCCTTACTGACGTCGCCTAGCAACGCTGCCGTAATGACGGGTGCACACATGTAGCCACCCGTCATTACGGGGCCTCATGCACACGACCATAAAAACACCCGTTATCACGGGTCGTAATTACGACCCGAAATAGCGGGCCCATAGACTTCTGTTAGCCACGGGTACCTTCCTGTTTTCTCACGGGAAGGTGCCCGTGCCGTTAAAAAGATAGAACATGTTCTATTTTTTTATTTTACGGGCCGTGCTCGTAATTACGACTCGTAACTACGAGCACGGCCGGCCGGCCACGGGCAGCCGGCCGCTTTTGCGAACCGTGCTGTCATTATAATTATAGCAGCACGGCCCGTAAAATAGAAAAATAGAACATGTTCTATTTTTTTAACGGCACGGGCACCTTCCCGTGAGAATACGGAAAGGTACCCGTGGGTAACAGAAGTCTATGAGCCCGTTATTGCGTAATAACGGGTGTTTTTACGGTCGTGTGCATGATGGGAGCACGGCTCGGAAAAACGAACGGCTGCCCGTGCTCATCTCCTGAAATAATCTGTGCTGCCTTAAACTCTGTGGACAGGTCAGGATCCTGTTTCTTTTAAATGCTGCTAGGGAACCCGCTCGATTCACTATATAAGGCTACGCTACAGTGCAGCATTTAAAAGAAACAGGATCCTGACCTGTCCACAGAGTTTAAGGCAGCACAGAGTATTTCAGGAGATGAGCGTGCAGATTCAGTGCTGTTGTGAACTCTGCTCTTACCATTACGTAGCTCTCAGTCTGTTATCTCTCCTCCACTCCTGTCCTCAAGAACACCTTCACATGATTGGCAAGTCACCACGTAATGGTAAGAGCAGAGTTCACAGCAGCACAGAGTATTTCAGGAGATGAGCGTGCGGATCTTGTGCGTGGTGGTGACTTGCCAATCATGTGAAGGTGTTATTGAGGACAGGAGTGGAGGAGATGTAACAGACTGAGCTACGTAATGGTAAGAACAGAGTTCACAGCAGCACAGAGTATTTCAGGAGAGGAGCGTGCAGATTCAGTGCTGCTGTGAACTCTGCTCTTACCATTACGTAGCTCAGTCTGTTACCTCTCCTCCACTCCTGTCCTCAATAACACCTTCACATGATTGGCAAGTCACCACCCCGCACAAGATCCGCACGCTCATCTCCTGAAATACTCTGTGCTGCTGTGAACTCTGCTCTTACCATTACGTGGTGACTTGCCAATCATGTGAAGGTGTTCTGGAGGACAGGAGTGGATGAGAGGTAACAGACTGAGAGCTACGTAATGGTAAGAGCAGAGTTCGCAGCAGCACTGAATCTGCACGCTCATCTCCTGAAATACTCTGTGCTGCCTTAAACTCTATGGACAGGTCAGGATCCTGTTTCTTTTAAATGCTGCACTGTAGCGCAGCCTTATATAGTGGATCGAGCGGGTTCCCCAGCAGCATTTAAAAGAAACCGTGTTTGTGTATGTATGTGTGTGTTTGTGTATATATGTGTGTTTGGGTATGTGACTTTGTCTGTTTTTGTTTTTATATGTGTGTGTGTATATATGGGTGTGTTTGTGTATATGTTTGTGTATATATGGGTGTATTTGTGTATATGTTTGTGTGTAGATGTTTGTGTGTGTTTTTGTGAGTGTGTGTTTGTGTGTATATATGGGTGTGTTTGTGTATATGTGTTTGTGTATATGTGTGTTTGGGTATGTGTGTATAACTGTGTGTGTGTTTGGATATGTGTGTTTTTGTTTGTATATGTGTGAGTTCGTGTATATGTGTGTGTTTGTCTGTTTATGTGTGTGTGTATATCTTGTTGTGTTTGTGTATATATGTGTGTGTCTGTGTATGGTTGTTTGTTTGTGTGTGCGTGTATATATGTGTATAGGTGAGTAGAAGTATTGGTATTGTTCACATTGATAACTGTTTTTTTATGTTGTTGCAGATTTTGATGTACCGATTGGACTACATCTTCGATTCGTTGGACTACTGCGTAGATCTGCGTTTTTTTCAAATTTTAATAAAATGGTTAACGAGGGTTTTGTTGGGGATTTCTTATTTCAATAAAAAAGAATTGTCTTTGTGGTTTTTTTTCAAACTTTATTAGTGCCTAGATAATGGCAGTTGGCTGATTGACAGCGTCCATTATTAAGGCGGTACTTAGTGTTAGCCGGTGCAGAGGCTAGCACTAACCACCCATTATTACCCCGGTACCCACCACCACCAGGGGTGCCGGGAAGAGCTTGGTACGATCCAGTACCCGACCATCTGTTGTGATGGTCGGGTACTGGGGCGGCCGTAGGCTGGTATTATGAGGCTGGGAAGGGCCAAAATCAGTGGACCTTCCCACCCTTGTAATGCTAGGCTGCTGCTGCTGTGTTGTATCGGGCTGGTTATAAAAATGGGGGGGACCCCCACGTCGTTTTTTTTTTGGAATTTAACAAATTTAGCAATAGACGGGTCCCCCGCATTTTTTATAACCAGCCATATACAAGGCCGCAGCAGTCTGGCATTACATGGGTGGGAAGGGCCACTGGTTTTGTCCATTCCCAGGCTAATAACACTGTGTTGTATGTGGCTGGTTATGATAAATTGGGTGGAACCCCATGTCTTTTTAAAAAAAAATATGTAAATAAATAAATAATTTAAAAAAAATGACGTGGGGTCCCCCCCACTTTTATAACCAGCCAGATACAACACAGCAGCAGCAGCCTAGCATTACAAGGGTGGGAAGGTCCACTGTTTTTGGCCCTTCCCAGCCTCATAATACCAGCCTGCGGCCGCCCCAGGGCCCGACCATCACAACAGATGGTCGGGTACTGGATCGTACCTGGCTCTTCCCGGCACCCCTGGTGGTTTTGGGTACCGGGGTAATAATGGTGGTTAGTGTTAGCCTCTGCACCGGCTAACACTAAGCCTCGCCTTAGTAATGGATGTTGTCACTCAGACAGCGGCCATTACTAAAGTGGTAATAATAAAATTTGAAAAGAAAAAGACAAAGATATAGATAAAATATTTTATTGAAATAAAGCACCCCCAACACAACCCTCATTAACCATTTTATTGTAGAAAACAAAAACGTCATCTAAGTAGTCCTCGAAACCGACGTAGTCCAAACACCAAACCTGTAAAAAAAAAAAATAATGAAATAAAACATGTCGTAGGCTTAGATTCAGTTTAATGTGTGATACTGACTGTTATACCATGTATAGAAGCCTCCCGTGAAGTTGACTTAGATACAGGGCGCCAGCAGACAGTATCATACATGGCCATACATACATATATACAAATATACATACATACATATATACAAGCATGCACATATATACATGCAAATATACATACATGCAAACATACACACATATATACATGCAAACTATCATACATACATGCATACACACACACATGAAAACATACATACATACAAACAAACATGCAAAGATACATACATACATGGTTTAAGTGGCTTGTGAACTAAGTGGAGTTCTAAAACCGGATTGTGTTGCTATTCGTTCCAGCTGAACAGCTGACGAGGGGGAAGGGGTTAACTGGACACAGATTCGTTCCAGCTGAACAGCTGACGAGGGGGAAGGGGTTAACTGGACACAGATTCGTTCCAGCTGAACAGCTGACGAGGGGGAAGGGGTTAACTGGACACAGATTCGTTCCAGCTGAACAGCTGACGAGGGGGAAGGGGTTAACTGGACACAGATTCGTTCCAGCTGAACAGCTGACGAGGGGGAAGGGGTTAACTGGACACAGGTGGTATAAATTAGTCAGCAGACCTCATTTTGAGCTTGCTCTTTCTGAGCTTGGTGGTTTAAGTGGCTTGTGAACTAAGTGGAGTTCTAAAACCGGATTGTGTTGCTGTACTTCTGTATTGTGTTGCTGTATTTCTGTGTTTGTGAATCTGTTTTGATTGCTAGCAAATAGAAGATAGCAAAAACTCACACAATTTAAAAAAAAAAAAAATTTGTAAATTTTTTATTTTTTTTTTTCCCTTGCAGATTCGTTCCAGCTGAACAGCTGACGAGGGGGAAGGGGTTAACTGGACACAGGTGGTATAAATTAGTCAGCAGACCTCATTTTGAGCTTGCTCTTTCTGAGCTTGGTGGTTTAAGTGGCTTGTGAACTAAGTGGAGTTCTAAAACCGGAGTTGACAAGAGGAGTTGAAGCCCCAGTAAGTACTCTTCTTTTTCTTTGACAATTGTTCGCTGTTTTGGTGTAACTTGGATAATGGATAGCAAGATTGGAGGTTTTCTTCAGTGCACAGTTTGTCATATGTATACACGACTGGAGCCGGAGTTCCAGGGTGAATATCTCTGTGGCAGATGTGAGCATGTTGTTCACCTGGAAGCTCGTATTAGAGATCTGGAGGAGCAGAATGCAACACTGAGGAGGATAGACAATTTTGAGCGGAGCTTGCTGCTCACAGAGCATGCAGTTAGTGGGTTAGAACTGGAGGGTGAAGACATGGGTGAGCAGGATCAGGTAAGTAGCTGGGTTAATGTAGTAATTGGATTGAGAATTGGCTCAAGGACCGTATCCAGAGGGTTGTGGTCAATGATTCCTTCTCTGAATGGTCCCCGGTTATAAGTGGTGTACCCCAGGGTTCAGTGCTGGGACCACTATTATTCAACTTATTTATTAATGATATAGAGGAAGGGATTAATAGCACTATTTCTATTTTTGCAGATGACACCAAGCTATGTAATATAGATCAGACTATGGAAGATGTTCATGAATTACAGGCAGATTTAAACAAACTAAGTGTTTGGGCGTCCACTTGGCAAATGAAGTTTAATGTAGATAAATGTAAAGTTATGCATCTTGGTACCAACAACCTGCATGCATCATATGTCCTAGGGGGCGCTACACTGGCGGATTCACTTGTTGAGAAGGATCTGGGTGTACTTGTAAATCATAAACTCAATAACAGCATGCAGTGTCAATCAGCTGCTTCAAAGGCCAGCAGGATATTGTCGTGTATTAAAAGAGGCATGGACTCGCGGGACAGGGATGTAATAATGCCACTTTACAAAGCATTAGTGAGGCCTCATCTAGAATATGCAGTCCAGTTCTGGGCTCCAGTTCATAGAAAGGATGCCCTGGAGTTGGAAAAAATACAAAGAAGAGCAACGAAGCTAATAAGGGGCATGGAGAATTTAAGTTATGAGGAAAGATTGAAAGAATTAAACCTATTTAGCCTTGAAAAAAGACGACTAAGGGGGGACATGATTAACTTGTATAAATATATTAATGGCACATACAAAAAATATGGTGAAATCCTGTTCCTTGTAAAACCCCCTCAAAAAACAAGGGGGCACTCCCTCCGTCTGGAGAAAAAAAGGTTCAAGCTGCAGAGGCGACAAGGCTTCTTTACAGTGAGAACTGTGAATTTATGGAATAGCCTACCGCAGGAGCTGGTCACAGCAGGGACAGTAGATGGCTTTAAAAAAGGGTTAGATAATTTCCTAGAACAAAAAAATATTAGCTCCTATGTGTAGAAATTTTTCCTTCCCTTTTCCCTTCCCTTGGTTGAACTTGATGGACATGTGTCTTTTTTCAGCCGTACTAACTATGTAACTATGTAACTATGTAACTATGTATATATACAAGCATGCACAAATATACATGCAAACATAAATACATGCAAACATAATTACATACATGCACATATATATAAACATACATGCAAACATACATGCAAACATACATACATGCACATATATACATACATACATGACAACATACATACAAACATACATGACAACATACATACATGCAAACATACATACATGCAAACATACATACACACATGCAAACATATATACATGCAAATATACATACAAACATGCACATGTATACATACATGACAACATACATGCACATATATACATACATGACAACATACATACATGACAACATACATACATATATATATATATATACACACATGCAAATATACATACAAACATGCATACATACATGCAAACATACATTCATGCAAACACACATACATGCAAACATACATACATACATACAAATATACATACACACATGCACATATATACATACATGACAACATACATACATGACAACATACATGCAAAAATACATACATGCAAACATACATACATACATGCAAATATATACATGCAAATATACATACAAACATGCACATATATACATACATGCCAACATACATGCACAGATATACATACATACATACATGCCAACATACATACATGCCAAAAAATAATAATAATACGTTCATACTTACTTTCCTCCTGTCCGGCCTCCAGCGATGACGTTTCATTCATGTCGCCGCTGCAGCCTGTGATTGGCTGCAGAGGCGGTCACGTGGGATGAAGCGTCATCCTGACGTGCGTGACCGCCACTACAGCCTGTGATTGGCTGCAGCGGCGAAAGGGATGAAACGTCATCGCTGGAGGCCGGACAGGAGGAAAGTAAGTACGAACGTATAATTTTTATTTTTTTATTACATTTAAATGGTATTTTCCGCGCGCCGAGCATGTACTGTGAAGGTTGCTGAAAGAGTTAGTGCAGCCCATTAACTCTATCAGCACCCTGGACAGTAGCATGCTCGGCGCACGTAAGTGACAGGTTCGGTCAGAACTAGTTCGGTCCGAACCGAACCTTTTTGTGAAATTCGGCGAACTAGCCGAACCGAACTTTTGATAAGTTCGCTCATCTCTAGTCCAGGGTGGTCATGGGTAAATTTATTATTTACATGTGCGTGCGCTGGCCCTTTAAGGCCGGGCACAAACATGCGCATGCAGCCTACGGGACACAGTAAAACGGAGCGGAAGTGAGCGCTGGCATCTCCTGGGTAGGAGATGCGGGCAAGCTCCCACAGATCCATAGCTGCGGCTGTCGGGGCGTGAGTAATCCCAACGGTCCGCGGCCATGGACGCTACAAAAATGTATGTCCGGCAATAAAATATATATTGCTTTTTATACACAAGTACATTAGATTGCTTTACTAAAGGGAGGAAAGACAGCACACATCCTGTTTTACTGCACATTTCCGGCTTTCCTCATTGACTTCCATGTAACCTATAAAAGTCTGTGGAGCACATTGGAGTCTATGCATCCGACCGAGCATGCCCAGATATCAGTTTATTTGGTGCTACAAGCCAGTTCTGTTATGGCAGTGCCTGTGTCTCCTGCGTATACGCCATACAGAATAACATCATGCCAGTAGTGGAAGAAAGTGAAGAAGAACAGCGCAGACTTAGGGAGGCACGGAAGAGGACGGATTCTTTGGCAACGGTGCAAAAAACAATTCTAGGATCATAAGGATTTGGTAGGATTATATCTAAAGAATGGTTGTGGTTCCCTAAATAGTCCCAATTGCTAAATTGATCACATAGCTGGACCCTGTTATAAAATGATTTGTGTTTATGTGAAAACCCCCTTAAATTATAATAAAATGTATTGAGAGGCTTGAGAAAGACCCATGCTAGGGTCAAAACGTTGCAATATTTTGGTAATATAAAGCTACCCAGCTTTTTAGGATCAAGAACAAGTGCTGCGTTTTTTTCTATTTGTGGCTTACTAAAATGTATTGCTAGAACAGGGGACACAAATCCCCCTTCCCTCCCCAACAGCTGCTGCTCCATAACACTCTATATTGGAGGTCCCAGTAGTCCGATCCCCACCAAACTGACATTTATCCCCTATCCTATGGATAAGGGCTAAATGTTTATACTCTATTAAAGGGATTGTATGAGATTATAAAAAAAAAAAACCTTTTCTTCCAGAAACAGCGCCACTCTATACACCATACACCCTGGTGTTATTTTGGCAGCTAGAGAGGAATTCTCACTCATGATGGTTGAAGTCTCCTTGACTCCTTAGAATATAGATATTTTCTGACTAGCTAAAAGAACTGACTGACAGAGCCGGCACATATTACTATTAGTAGCTGTGATTGTTTCATTCTGGCCAGCCAAGGAGTGAATAGTAGTGTCATATATGGGATTCCTTTACCACATAAAAGTGCAAGGAAAGTAAAACCTGCAAAATCGTGCGCCCATTATTGAATACACCCTTTATGATTTTGCAGGTAAACAACCGTTTTACCCACAACGCGTAGCCATTAGCAAACTGACAACCGCGCCGAACAGGCAGTGGACGCAGGTGTGGGCTAAATTGCAGTCACGTCAATATCCCTTCATGGGGCCTTATCTTGAGAGACCTTTAAACCAGCGTGGGGCCCCCCTTCTCAGTGGCGGATTAAGTAGACCATAGGCCCTGAGCTGTTCGACAAACTTGGGCCCCCCTTCCCCACCACCGCTCTGACGTGTCTATAGAGAACACCACCTTTTTGTGCAAGCATTGACAAATGGGTGTTACGATTCCTGTGACCCTACATACTGACAGTCTCCAACCATCGCTGACTGTATCACACTGTGTAGGGACACATCCTCCTGGCAATGGGAATGGTAACACGCATTAGTCCCGGGTACACAAAGACTTTATGTGGAATATAAGGATTTCCTACAACAGACATGTCAGGAGAGGGGACAGATCCTCTATAGATCCAGTGACTCACAAGTGACGTGTTCTTTCATGGGAGTCGGTCTCTTTTCTTCTCCATCTGACACGGACCAGTATGGCGACTTCTCCTGATGAGACACTTTTGCCCCTCGCTTCTGAAGCCATTTCCAGCCTTTATATAAACACAAAAATACGGATACCAAGGCCCAGGACCATACATTAAAGGGGTTGTCCGGGGACGGCCCGGTTTTCATACTGATGACCTATCGATGTTCCCGGACAACCCCTTTTACTCAGACTAATAAATTAGAATGCATACAGACCCCAGACCTTCTAAACTATTGCCATCCCCAGACCAGACCCCCCCTAAGCAAATATAGACCCCAGAATAAGCACCCTAAACAAATACAGACCCCAGAACAAGCACCCTAAATACAGACCCCCTGACCAGGCCCCCTAAATACAGACCCCATACACTAATACAGACCCCTGACCAGGCCCCCTAAATACAGACCCCATAAACTAATACAGACCCCATACCTGACGCATAAATACAGACCCCATAAAGTAATACAGACCCCAGACCAAACCCCCTAAATACAGAACCCAGACACCTTAAAACTAATACAGAACGCCAGACCCCCTAAATACAGACCCCTTAAGCTAACAGACCCCAGACCAGACCCCCTAAACACAGAACCCAGACCCCTTAAACTAAAACAGACCCCCTAAATACATTTCTTTAAAATAATACAGACCCCAGACCTCCTAAAAATTCAGACCCCAGACCAGACCTTTTGAATACAGACCCCAGACCAGATTCACTAAACTAATGCAGACCCCAGACCTCCTAAATACAGACCCCCAGACCCCTTAAACTAACACAGTCCCCCTAAATACAGACCCTCAAACTAATACAGAACCCAGACCACCTAACTACAGACCCCAGACCACCTAAATACAGACCCCAGACCAAACCACCTAAATGCAGACCCCCTAAACACAGACACCTTAAACAGATCCATAATCCCCTTATACTTACCTTGCAGCTCACCTCACGATCTTCTCTCTTGATGCTGTTGTAGGAGCTGTGGTCATGTGACCAGCAGGTCTCTAATCAGTAACAAGAACTTCAGACATAAAGTCATGTGACCTTTATGTCTGCAGGTCCTTCACAGGACATACACAATGCCGTTTTGTTGCGGTTTTGACTTTCCATTAATATGCTTGGATACAGCACTCTGTGACCAGCCAGCTTCTTTAGCAATGTCCTTTTGTGGCTTACCCTCCCTGTGGAGGGTGTAAATGACTGTCTTTTGGACAACTGTCAAGTCAGCAGTCTTCCCCATGATTGTATAGCCTCCAGAACCAGATTGTTGGACCATTTAAAGGCTTAGGAAAATTTTGCAGGCGCTGATTAGAGTGTGACACCATGGGTCTAGAATCTTCAACTTTTACCCAATATTCTAATTTTCAGAGACGCTAAATTTTAGGTTTTCATTAACTGTTCGCCATAATCATCAACATTAAAAGAAAAAAATGCTGGAAATAGATCCCTCTGCGTGTAATGAATCTATAGAATATAGAAGTTTTACTTTTTGAATTGAATTACTGAAATAAATTTACTTTTTGATGATATTCTAATTCATTGAGAAGGACTAGTGTATATTGGTATCTATATGCAGTGTTCTTCCAGGATCTAAGTTCAGAAGAGAGTTGTCAATTACATTGCGGTTACACTGGCACTAAATTGCTCAGCAATGTGATCAATCAAACCATCAGCGGCCACTACAGAAGTATTTTTATTACTTTATATGCAGAGTTATGATGCATTTACATATATTAAATAAGTGATATATACATTTTTGCAATTATTAAGCAAAATTTCAAGCAGTTCAACGAATTTACCCTGTAGATAGTGCCTTACAGCCCCCTGTAGATAGTGCCATACAGCCCCCCTGTAGATAGTGCCATACAGCCCTCCCCTGTAGAGAGCACCATACAGCCCCCTGTAGATAGTGCCACACACAGCCCCCCTGTAGATAGTGCCACACACAGCCCCCATGTAGATAGTGCCATACAGCCCCACTGTAGATAGTGCCATATAGCCCCCCTATAGAGTGTCACACAGCCCCCTGTAGATAGTGCCACACACAGCCCACTTGTAGATAGTGCCATATAGCCCCCTGTAGATAGTACCATACAGACCCCTGTAGATAGTGCTATACAGCCCCCCTGTAGATAGCACCATACAGCCCCCTATAGAGTGCCATACAGCCCCCTGTAGATAGCGCCATACAGCCCCCCCTGTAGATAGTGCCAAACAGCCCCCTGTAGATAGTGCCATACAGCCCCCTCTAGATAGTGCCACAAACAGCCCCCCTGTAGATAGTGCCACACACAGCCCCCCTGTAGATAGTGCTATACAGCCCCCCTGTAGATAGTGCCATACAGCCCCCCCTGTAGAGTGTCACCCAGCCCCCTCTACATAGCGCCACACACAGCCCACTTGTAGATAGTGCCTTGCAGCCCCCTGTAGATAGCACCATACAGTCCCCTGTAGATAGTGCCACACACAGTCCCCCTGTAGATAGTGTCACACAGCCCACCTGTAGATAGCGCCATACAGCCCCCCTGTAGATAGTGCCATACAGCCCCCCTTATAGAAAGTGCTATACAGCCCCCCTGTAGATAGCGCCATACGGCCCCCTGTAGACAGTGCCATACAGCCCCCTGTAGGTATTGCCTTACAGCCCTCCCGCCTGTAGATAGCGCCCCCCAAACAAAAGAAAACGAAAAAACGTTTAGGACGCAGGTGCTACTGAACGTAGCGTCGCTACTGCTGTAGCAGCCATAGCGGTTGCTAGCGGCGCCACCGGGCAAGGGGGGCCGTGACGGTGGGCGGCACGAGCCCACTAATGCCGCGGGCCCCACAGCAGCCACTATGGCTGCTACAGCGGTAATTACGCCATGGACTGGAAGCATCGGTAAGCAGGAAAATACTGGGAATCACTTAGATAGCACTGCGTCCCCTTCGTTCCCACTGACCTTTAAGTGGTGGAATATCATAGCGATACACTATCACTTACTATGAGAAAACCCCTTTAAGGGGTTAACAGAGGAGCATATAGTATGCCCATACTGAGGTTTGCTGGCATGGGGTCAGGTAGCATTACCCCAGCAGCATATTTTGTCCCTGATATTTGAGCTGGGCATTTTTGGAAGCCCAACATGTTTCCTACTTGTTTTATTTCAAACTGATTGTTATATTTTTTCCCCACAAAAAAGTAATTTGTGATTTTGAGTCTTTTGTTCAATTTTTTTTGTGTGGGTCGTCCTAGTTATGTAAGTATTGGAGTCTAGTTACGGTGATCCATGCAGTCTAGCAGTAGGAGAATTACATAATCAAGGTTTGGCCAAGCCCTTTCTCTTCCATTATCTCAGTGCTATCTTGTGGCTGAAAGCATACCTAACTTTTCAGGTGATTTTCAAAATAAGCTGTCATATGTGTGTACATGAGGAATAACAACGTTTCTGCGCATTATATGACTTGTATTCTGCATTTTTTTTTTTTACCAACATTTCCCTCTGCAGGCTCTTTCTCTAATTCTCCGTTGTCTCTGAGCTAATGGGTGGCGATCATGTCTTCTATACACTGCACACATATAAGAGGAGAATCCTGCTCTCCTATGTCTATCACATATATAGAAGTTGCAACACCATGGAGGACATTATACAGCAGTAATGAGCAGTGTAGCTATGAATCCAGCACTGCAGCACTGGGGTAAGACAGGAACATTTCCCATGAAGCTGCAGTACATCTGTCTGTGTCTTTTTCACTCTGCTCCTGTTTCCCCTCTCCATAGACTTGGATAGGCAGCACATCTGTGTCTTTTCTCTATCTCTGCTCCCTCCTCCTGATCCCCCTCCGCTCTCTATAGACTTCTATCTGCAGGCAGTGAAGTGACACACACAAACCTTTGTCAGTCCTTCTCCTCTGCTCTGTAACTAGAGAAGGACTTTGATTGGCAACAGGGGGTGAACAGCAGATTACAGGAAGGGAGACACCTAGTGGCAGTAACTTCACATGGCATTTGCATAGATAAAACAACTACATTTTACAGTCAGTAAATTACAAAGTTCATCTATATCAGGTATACTATAAGATTAGCATAAGTTGTTTAAAAAGTTAGTGTCCATTGAACAAATTAAGACAGACATGTTGCTGGGCATGAGCTTGCTAAATACTAATAATAATAGCTAATAACTGTACCCAGTTTATTCCCAGTAACTTTTCTGTGTTAACTCATTTAGCCTGTTTGGTGGATTGGCAGTGAATCGAGGGCAGAGAGAGCAGCTCCGCAGCACTTAAGTCATACCATAAATTTAGTTGGAGAACCACTTTAAAACGATCCTTAGCCCAGTTAGCCTAGTGCAATGATGGCTGAAACCAAATAACATGTGTATAAGTCTTTGAAACTTTTTATAGTAAATAAAATCCTGAATCTGCTTTGTTACCAGCTAATGTTAATTTGTAGTCACCTGGGGCAATTCCTTTATAAGTCATTTTTTTCTCTATTTGCTTGACATGTCATAAAGAACAGAAAACACATGTTCTTCACTCCTGCCTACTGCCAGCTAGTCTACATCTGCTCGTGAACTGGAGCAGACAAACAAAGAATAGGCCAAACATGTCACTTCATTTTTTTTCCTACCTGGAATCTCTTGTTTCTTTATTTTTCTTTCTTTTTTTAACCATATTAGAAGTAGACCTGTAATGCTCAGCCTGATACCTACGTCATATGTTTGTTCTTGGAAGACGTTATAGTGGAAATAATTTCTTACAACTTCACTGCTTATACAATCACTCTAGTTACAATTAATATCCTACAACAATCCTGACCGAAGAAAATCTGAGTCACACATAAGCGGATTTATTATATTGGGCATATTTTATTCTCTGTATTTTACATGCTAAAATATCTAAATGTGTTGATAAGTAGGAAGACATGTAGGTTTGAATTCACATAGAACTTCATGTGATATAATTATACAAGAAAAACACCGGGAAGCTTGATGGCTCAGGGGTTGGCACTGCCATGCTTCTTTTAGCCTTTGGATTTAAATTTGACCAGGACTTTAGACTTTGTGGAAATGTGGGAGATCCTTTGCATATATGGTGGGATTGTCTAAGGGTGCGGCGCCTTCGGAGACGAATCTTTAATATATTATATTCTATAACTCAGATTAACTTGAAACTTTCCCCATCACAGGAATTACTTAATGAGACCGTCCCAGGACTATCTAAAGCCTCTCATAAATTTGTGTCCTTTCTTTTCCTGGCAGCCAAATTTGCTATAGCTAAAACCTGAAAAAGTCCTGTTATTCCTCTTCACCTTGTTAAGACTAAACTGAATTGGATTATGGCGAATGACCGATTACAGTGTACGGTCTCAGATAAGGAAGAGCTCTTCCTTAAAGTTTGGCAGCCATGACTCAGTTATCTTGGGATGATCTCTTAGGTTCATTTTGCCTAGAAAACATTTAGCCCTCATTCCCCTACACCCCCCCCCCCTCTTTTTCCTTTTTCACTCCTTCCCTCTTATTAATTTTTTTCCTTTTACTTTTTTGAACTGTTGCAATATTCAGAATACACTTGTTTGTCGTAAGTCTATTTATGGGATCTGACACACTGATGCTGATTGCATTGCTTGATGTAAAGATTATCCTTTTTTTTTAAATCTTCAATAAAAATAATTGAAACATAAATTTGACCGGGACATTTAAGTTTATCAAAGCTGTGGAGCATCAGGGCCCCTTCATGCTGATGATCCTGTGGTCCCAGGGGTCAGACCTGCAGCCAGGGTAGAGGGTATTAAACATTCTTGCCTATATTTAGTAATGGCTGCTATTACTGATTTTCGCCACTGGAAATCCTGCATCTTTTAGACCTTGATCGCTTAGAAAAAGTTGAATAAAATCTTAAAATACATCACACAAGAAGATTATTTAGGGGCTTATATTTCCAGGTGAATTCCAAGATAGTGGCTACTGTACAGTTGGTTTTAGTTAGCAGTCCTCACATTATTCAAGGGATGAAACATTTAGTTTATTTAAAGGAGTTTTCGGTGCTTATAAAAAAAAAACAGAAAAGTACCTATATGAGTTTGAATGTCACCAGCTGATGCCACCATACCTCAGAAGTAGTTATTTTTCATTTTCATTATGTTGCTTAGCTCTGTACAACACTCTTCTTTTCATTTTTCTAGAGATTGCTGTGGGCGGGATTGCCATGTAAAGAACTACAGTCCCTCTGATTCCATCTCCTCTCACAGACATTGCCTCTTTCTACAGCTGCCTGGATGCCCTCCCATTACAATATGTAAGGTAGTGTGTCATTACTCACTGTCAGCTATTAAGACACAGCTCTGCTCTTCTGTTGCCAGCATGTGAAACACAATCCCTGTAGATACAGGGATGGAGTGGGGATAAGAGTCATGTGATGTATGTCTACAGGAAGATTGAGAGGGGTGATAGCCACATTTTCAGAGCACCAGACATCACACAAGCAGGAGATAAACACCAGGAGCCTGTCATGCGACTGTATGTGAAACTAGCTTACAGAGGCATTTCAGCTACAGACAGTACAATAGTAAGTAACTAATCTTACTGCAGTTAAACCATTTGCACACAATTTTTGAACACTAAAAAAAACCATTTCTGATAATCCAACATTAGCTACCTTAGCGGTAAAACATTTAATTAAAAACAACAAAATTGTACACCAACTAACGGATCTGCCCGAGTTTAAGGATTCAAACTTAAGTGAACAAGACGACAAAACGATCCTTGAAGCAGTCAGACTGTTCTCACCAGAGATTACTGACTCAACATCATATAATTTATTATCAAAATTTGGTCCCCAACCAAAACCGGTCAAGAGTATGATATCGAAATTATACAAGTCATTATTATTAACCTCAGATCCACCTTCCTATATCTCAAGATGGGAGAAAGACCTAAACACTAAATTCTCAGCAGAACAAACCAAAATAATCTCAAACCACTCTCACTCTTTCTCAATCTCAACAATAATCCAGGAACTTAATTATAAGATCATAGCGAGGTGGTATAAAACTCCAGAGGTTCTCAATAAGATTGATCCGTCTTATTCTCCCACTTGTTGGAGATGTGGAACAGCAAAGGGGGCGCTTTTGCATATATGGTACGAATGTCCCTTAATACTCCCATTTTGGCAAAAGGTCCAAGGCATCTTAAGAAAATTTCTAGCCAAAGACATTACTCTTACTCCAGAACTAACACTACTAAACCTAGACATGTCGTATCAATATATAAATCGTAACTCTGCTTTACCACATCTTATAAGTGCAGCAAAGACCTTAATAGCTAGACACTGGAAAGAGGTTGATCCCCCTACAATAACTGAGTGGTTAAGAGAAATAAATATAATACAATCGTACGAAAAAACTAAATCGCTTTTGAACCAAGACCTAGACAAATTCCAACATATATGGGACAATTGGATACAATTTTATAAATCTGTAGATTTATCCTAATTAGCTAATACTACAGCCTGATCCCACATTTAGATAACCATCAAATTGTCTTCCTGAGGCAAGTCATCTACTCACAAGATTTTACGTATATTTGTTCAAGGGATTTAATGCCACATGTTTTAAGGTCAACACCATATTGATTTCTCAATATAACATTATTATGCCGGATTGTATTGTTTGAGATGCATTATTATATTAATAGATGTTTCGCATTGTGAAGATGATCTGTTGCCCCCTCCCTTTTTTATTTTTGTACCCTTCCTTCCTTTTTGTTTGTTGGAAAACCCTAAAATAAAGAATTTACAAAAAAAAACAAAAAAAAAACCTCTTTAAAACCTTGCAACATTTAAACATAGATTATCCAGCTGTAGTTAAAATGACATATTTTCCTGACAGAAAGCCCTATTTGGCTAGTCATACCACTGCAATAAAATGATAAAAAGCTATTTTCTAGGGGAAAACTTATAGGGGCTTCCAACTTCAGATTTTTTTTTTATTGTTTATTAGGTTACGTTAAAGATATAGAGAGGGTTGATCGGGACCAATCATTATTAGATGAAGCCATGGGCCATGTCTAGCCCAGCTCTCAAGACTATGGGACCACAAGCATTCATTGACTATGGGTACTGTGTGCAGCAGATCAGGGGGTCTCCGGCACTGAGACCCCCGGGATCAGCTTGTTTCTAGATTAGCCCTTAAGGATGGCCATATTCATAACTATTTAGGATGAAGGGTTAATATTGTTTTGTTCAGTATGGTAATGTTTAACAATGACTCACAATGAAATTCTTATATATTATAATACTTCATCATTGACTCAGAATCACTGAGCTGCTGGTTCAGGAAGGTGAATTATCACTAACAACAGTGGCATATATGCAACAATCATACAATAACATTTTCACAAGATATATTTTTATTAATCACGCTATATATATATATCTCATGCTGCCCAATGAGGGCATAAAGTATACAGCGCAAATATGAATGAGTTTTAAAATAAAACTAAACTTCCTGGAAAAAAAATAAAACCTTTCATATAGATCTACTGGTAGTTCTCTTTTAATGCTTTCTGCTGCTCCTATAGGCTATCTGATCTGCTGGATGACTATGACATAAATGTTCCTGTTGGGATACAGATGACGTGGAAAATATTTTATACTTTGTAGACATGAACATACGTCCAGTACATGTACAGTGCGCTGCGTAATGTCTGCTGAGAGGTTAGCTCATATCTACACTGACCTGCTCTTTGATCATTACATTTCCACCCACACATGGACGGCAAATATTGATTTTTCATTGTGGATTAATAATTGTTTTTGTTTATTTACTGCCCATATGAAGGTCAAATAATTTCTTTAAGTCTTATTTTTAAGTGAAAAGGATATAAGATCAGATAAACGGCAGAAATTTTTTATTTTGTTTTAATTACTATGTAATGGCAGGAAGGAGGTGAAGGGAACAAGTGAGCCCTAATCTACCCACCGCCCTGTCCCTGCCTACTTGCAACGACCCGCCCTAGGCGACGGGGTACAACTTGGCGGCGGTCCCTACGCTGTCTAAGTGCAAGGGAGTACAAACAGGGAACACGCAAGGGAAGGGGCAGTAGCCCACGGAACGCCGCGAGGAAACGGAGCGGTGAATGAGTCAGTCAGGATCAGGATGTAGTGGAGTATACCAACGAGAGCAAGGAGAAGGAAGCAAGCCAGGGGCAAAGCGAAGCAGGATAAGCGGAACTGAAGCAAGGCAGAAGCACGGCAGAAGCAGGCTGGAGCAAGGCAGCAGTGGGGCCAGGAATCCAAGAAGAATAACAAGCACTGAGGAAGAGAACACGGCAGGTATAAATGGACAGGGGGCGGAGCTAACTCCGACTGACCAGGCCGCGATAGGCTCTCCCACTCCTGAGCCTGCCACCCTGGTTGGTGGGAGCCGGTGTCAGTCTAAGAGGTCTGGCCTCAGGTGTCGACTGATTAATCCCGGGAGTATACACAGACGTAGTACCTGGCAGATCCTTTACAGTACTCCCCCCTTTATGAGGGGCCACCGGACCCTTACTAAGAGGACCCGGTTTAGTGGGGAAGAGAAGGTGGAACCTCCTTATCAATACCCCAGCGTGAACATCACGAGCAGGTACCCAAGTCCTCTCCTCCGGCCCGTATCCTCTCCAATGGACCAGGTACTGGAGGGAGCCCTGGATCATCCTACTGTCCATAATCTTGGCCACCTCGAATTCCACCCCCTCAGGGGTGAGAACGGGAACAGGAGGTTTCCTCGAGGGGGACCAGGACGGGGAGCAGCGTTTAAGGAGGGAGGCATGGAAGACGTCATGTATGCGAAAGGATGGGGGCAGCTCCAGACGGAAGGATACAGGGTTGAGGACTTCAATGATCTTATAAGGTCCAATAAATCGGGGAGCAAACTTCCTGGACGGGACCTTAAGGCGCAAGTTCCTGGACGACAACCAGACCAGATCCCCGACGACAAACCGGGGGTTAGCAGAACGTCTACTATCAGCCTGAATCTTTTGTATGCTCTGGGACGCCTCTAGGTTCTTCTGAACCTGGGCCCAGACTGTGCACAGTTCCCGATGAACGTCCTCTACCTCGGGATTATTGGAACAACCAGGAGAAACGGAGGAGAACCTTGGGTTAAACCCGAAATTACAGAAAAACGGGGAGACCCCTGACGAGTTACTGACCCGGTTATTCAGGGAAAATTCGGCGAGGGGAAGGAATGAGACCCAATCAAATTGACAGTCAGAGATGAAACACCTTAAATATTGTTCCAGGGATTGGTAAGTCCTTTCCGTTTGGCCATTAGTTTCGGGATGGAAGGCGGAGGAGAAGGACAGATCAATCTCCAACTTTTTACAAAAAGCTCTCCAAAATAAGGAAACAAATTGTACCCCTCTGTCAGAAACGATATTGACTGGGGCCCCATGGAGACGCAGAATGTGTTTAACAAACAAAGAAGCTAACGTCTTGGCGTTAGGTAGTTTCTTAAGGGGCACAAAGTGGCACATCTTGCTGAAGCGGTCTACTACCACCCACACCACCGACTTGCCCTGAGATGGAGGCAAATCGGTGATAAAATCCATGGAGATATGGGTCCAAGGTCTCTGGGGAATGGGCAAGGAACGTAGTAAGCCCGCAGGTCGGGACCTAGGGGTCTTGTACCTAGCACAAACCTCACAAGCGGCGACGTAAGCCCTAATGTCTTTAGGCAACCCAGGCCACGGTACCCAAGATGCCAGGATGACCAGATAGTGCAGAGTCATGGTTTTCCCTGAGTACCCTTAGCCGGTATTGCAGGGGGACAAACAGTTTGTCCCCAGGGAGGTTCCCGGGAGCTGAACCTTGATCAGCCGCGATGTCAGAAGCTAAATCAGAATCAGTGGCAGAAACGATTATACCAGGGGGTAAAATACAAGCAGGATCCTTCTCGGAAGGAGGATTGGCCATGAAACTACGTGACAGTGCATCAGCCTTAATATTTTTGGACCCAGCCCTATAGGTAACCAAGAAATTAAATCTGGTAAAGAATAGTGCCCAACGAGCTTGTCTAGGATTAAGCCTCCGGGCAGATTCTAGGAAAACCAGATTCTTGGGGTCAGTAAGGACCGTTACCTGGTGTCTGGCCCCCTCCAGGAAGTGACGCCACTCTTCAAAAGCCCATTTAATGGCTAAAAGTTTGCGGTTGCCAATATCATAGTTACTCTCCGTGGGCGAAAACTTCCTAGAGAAGTAAGCACAGGGGCGGAGATGGGTGAGGGAGCTGGTACCCTGGGACAAGACGGCCCCCACTCCCACCTCGGATGCGTCAACCTCCACAATAAATGGCTCCCTTTGGTTGGGCTGAACCAGCACGGGGGCCGAGATAAAGCACTTCTTGAGGGTCTGAAAAGCCTGGACGGCCTCAGGGGGCCAATGGAGGACATCGGCACCCTTGCGAGTAAGGTCCGTAAGAGGCTTAGCGACGACCGAGAAGTTGGCAATAAATCTCCTGTAATAGTTAGCGAACCCCAAAAAACACTGTAGCGCCTTCAGGGAGGCAGGTTGGACCCATTCCGCCACAGCCTGAACCTTGGCAGGGTCCATGCGGAATTCATGAGGAGTGAGGATTTGACTTAAAAATGGTATCTCCTGTACCTCAAACACACATTTTTCGGTCTTCGCAAACAGATTATTTTCCCGGAGGACCTGGAGGACCTTCCTGACATGCTCCACGTGGGAGGACCAGTCCTTGGAAAACACCAGTATGTCATCAAGGTACACTACAAGAAAATGACCCAGGTAATCTCTCAGAATTTCATTAATAAAATTCTGGAAGACGGCAGGGGCATTACACAGCCCAAAGGGCATGACCAGGTATTCGAAATGACCTTCGGGTGTGTTGAACGCAGTTTTCCACTCATCCCCCTCTTTGATGCGGATAAGGTTATATGCCCCCCGTAGATCGAACTTAGAAAACCATTGGGCCCGCTGAACCTGATTAAAAAGATCCGGAATTAAAGGAAGGGGATGCTGGTTCCTTACGGTGACCTTATTCAGGTTCCGATAATCAATGCACGGCCTAAGACCACCATCCTTCTTCCCCACGAAGAAGAAGCCAGCACCTACAGGAGAAGTCGAGGGGCGAATGAAACCCTTGGCCAGGCATTCTTGGATATACTCCCTCATAGCTTCACGTTCAGGACATGAAAGATTAAATATCCTACTCTTAGGAAGCTTGGCACCAGGCACCAAATCGATGGCGCATTCGTAATCTCTATGAGGGGGCAACACCTCAGAGGCCTCCTTAGAAAACACATCAGCGAAGTCCTGAACAAACTCAGGAAGCGTGTTTACCTCCTCCCGGGGAGAAATAGAGTTAACCGAAAGACATGACATCAGGCATTCACTACCCCATTTGGTGAGATCCCCAGTATTCCAATCAAACGTGGGATTATGCAGCTGCAACCAGGGAAGACCTAATACCAGATCGGACGATAATCCCTGCATCACCAGTACAGAGCACTGCTCCAAATGCATGGAGCCAACAAGGAGTTCAAAAACAGGAGTATTGCTGAGTAAAATAACCATTAGCAAGAGGAGTGGAGTCGATACCCACTACCGGGATAGGATAAGGCAAATCAATAAAAGGCATTTTTAGAGACATAGCAAATTCCACAGACATGATATTAGCAGATGAGCCAGAATCCACGAAGGCACTGCCAGTGGCAGACCGGCCAGCAAACGAGACCTGAAAGGGAAGCAAAATTTTATTGCATTTCATATTAACGGGAAATACCTGTGCGCCCAAGTGACCTCCCCGATGATCACTTAGGCGCGGAAGTTTTCCGGCTGTTTATTCTTGCGCCTGGGACAGGTGTTCAGTAGATGCTTGTCGTCCCCACAATAGAAGCAGAGACCATTCTTCCTGCGAAACTCTCTACGTTGTCGAGGGGACATGGAGGCCCCGAGTTGCATAGGTACCTCCGAGTCCTCCGTGGAAGAGCGAGGAGACGGGACCTCGGGGGGAATCGCAGGGAAGGCAGAGGGGAACACATTGAAACGTTCAAGCTGACGTTCCCTGAGACGTCGGTCAAGTCGTACTGCTAGGACCATAACCTGGTCTAGGGAGTCAGAAGAGGGGTAGCTAACCAGCAGATCCTTCAGGGCGTCAGATAATCCTAACCTAAACTGGCACCTTAGGGTCGGGTCGTTCCACCGAGAAGCTACGCACCACTTTCTAAAATCAGAACAGTATTCCTCAACAGGTCTCCTACCCTGACGTAAGGTCACCAGCTGACTCTCGGCTAAGGCAGTCCTGTCAGTCTCGTCGTAAATGAGTCCGAGGGCAGAAAAAAAACGATCAACGGAGGAAAGTTCAGGGTGTCAGGAGCCAAGGAGAAGGCCCACTCTTGGGGTCCTTCCTGGAGTCGGGATATAATGATACCCACCCGCTGGTTCTCGGAACCTGAGGAGTGAGGTTTTAGGCGGATATAAAGTCTGCAACTCTCCCGGAAGGAGAGAAAAGTCTTACGGTCCCCTGAGAACCGGTCAGGTAACTTGAGGTCGGGTTCTAGAGGTGAGGTGAGGGGTACTACTAAGGCAGTGTCACCCTGGTTGACCCTCTGAGCCAGGGCCTGGACCTGTAGGGAGAGGCCCTGCATCTGCTGGGTCAGGGTCTCAAGGGGGTCCATGATAGCGTCAGCGTAGGAGAAATGGTAGACTAGGTAGGGGCTTGTTATTATGTAATGGCAGGAAGGAGGTGAAGGGAACAAGTGAGCCCTAATCTACCCACCGCCCTGTCCCTGCCTACTTGCAACGACCCGCCCTAGGCGACGGGGTACAACTTGGCGGCGGTCCCTACGCTGTCTAAGTGCAAGGGAGTACAAACAGGGAACACGCAAGGGAAGGGGCAGTAGCCCACGGAACGCCGCGAGGAAACGGAGCGGTGAATGAGTCAGTCAGGATCAGGATGTAGTGGAGTATACCAACGAGAGCACGGAGCAGGAAGCAAGCCAGGGGCAAAGCGAAGCAGGATAAGCGGAACTGAAGCAAGTCAGAAGCACGGCAGAAGCAGGCTGGAGCAAGGCAGCAGTGGGGCCAGGAATCCAAGAAGAATAACAAGCACTGAGGAAGAGAACACGGCAGGTATAAATGGACAGGGGGCGGAGCTAACTCCGACTGACCAGGCCGCGATAGTCTCTCCCACTCCTGAGCCTGCCACCCTGGTTGGTGGGAGCCGGTGTCAGTCTAAGAGGTCTGGCCTCAGGTGTCGACTGATTAATCCCGGGAGTATACACAGACGTAGTACCTGGCAGATCCTTTACATACTAGTTATTATTTTCTTATTATAAGAATATTATGACCTGTATAAATGTAGTCATCCTGTGGCCTCACGCTTTTGTATTGTCACAGAATTTCCGAGTGACTTCTAATATTCTTATAAATTACAGTAGAGGAACATTATCCCATACATGTATCTTATTTGCTTTTCAACAGCGACAACAGGAAAGGTTTTTTTTACTGGTGATTTTTTTATTGTATAAGATCTATAAACCAGGGGTACTATGCAGTCATGTACCAGGAATCTAAGCAAAAGGGGCCTAAAGCCTAATCACATGGCCTTATTGTGGCTCCATACAAATTCTAAGTTGTACAGAACTATAATCCAGCTCCCATAGAAGTCTTTTTTGACTATACCTTACCATCAAATGTTTCCGATTTCATATGGAACCATTCAGAGGATTCATCTCTAGGATTCTAAAAAAATTAATTCCATGTTTTATCAGATGCCATATTTCAAAGATATTATCTCCATAATACAGTGCCGTATGGAGCATCAAAATTGACTGCCTGATCGGACAGTTTACCCTGTCATATTACTGTCTACTCTGTATATTACTAAAGTCCTATGTGTATGGCCAGCTTAAGGGGAACCGGTCATCAGCATTTCACCTACTAATCCAGCAATACCTGGTGGAAGTGGGTGAAAAATAATTTTTATGTAACCTAAGTCAGCTCTTTTCTTTTAATATTCAGTTTTTTAGTGTTCCTGCACTGAATGTTAATGAGCATAAAAGAGTCATATCTTCGTTCAAAAAGAGTCATATCTTCGTTCAAAAAGAGTCATATCTTAATTCCTCAAGGCTTTCCGAGTTAACCCTTCCTTCTTACTTTTGATTGACAGCTCCTCGCCTTCACGAAATCCCGCACTTCAATGTCCTGTTCTGGTGAATGCGCACACTGGGACACCATAGTGGCGCATGCGCAGTAACTAGATTTGAGGGCCGGACGAAGCAGGGAAGGGTGTCGGCCGATATATGACGGGCGCATGTGTGCTATCTCAGACGATATTTCGGCATTCAGGGCGGGTCAGTTTTCTTCAGCGGGCGGGCATAAGAAGAGGAGCGAACGAGACTGCCGGATTATTACCATAAAAGGCGTGAAATGTTTGCAGCCATTATTTACGGTCTGAGGAGGAGTTTAGGAGAGGGGATAAGGGCAATGAACTTTTGACAGCAGCGGCCAGCGAGGGGTGAGTAGAGTTCACAAGTTGAAATGCTAGTGACGGGTTCCCTTTAAGGAAGGGATCCAAATCTACTTACCATGAGGAGTTTGGTACTAAATGGGAATTATCCACTATTCCAAACACTTTGTAGTATATAACAAGTATTCTATAATTGAACCCCATTAAGTTGTCTTGATGCAGCTCCCCCTCTACAGTAAACCTATGGATGACTAGTAAAGCTCTATTTCACAATTAGTAAACATACTAGAGACGGTGGACCATATGGTCCTGTTACTATGTGAAATTATTATTACAGAGACAATCTGGAGCCACTATTCTTGTCGATTTGCTGCTTTATAATGTAGTTATAAAAGGCCAAATTACATGCAGATTTTTGTAAATGTGGTCAATATGAAAGGACACAAATGTTCCCCACACGTTCGCAATGACTCGCAGTGAAATACAGATCAACCGCCCAAGCTATTGGTGCACAAGCAGTTTACTGCCACGGGCAAGTACTAAAATAACACAACCACAATCCATTATCATAAACAATAAAAAGAGCATAGAAGCTGCAGGCCGTTTGTGCACCTGTTTTATATTATTTGCCTTCATCAAAGAGTGACTAGATGATGTGTCCTTATACCATACATAAAAAATATCTGTACTGAAAACAGGATGCACGCCGGACATATTGTATATACTGAACTTTATTCAATCAAAGCAATGTTTCTATTATTTAACATTGATCAGTTAAAGATTTACAAACGCAATATTGTTATTTAAGAACCAAGTCAACAAAGGCAATTACATTGGATACTGCATCCTGAATATCAACCCAGAGGCGTAACTTCAAGGTCCTGTGCCCCAATGCTAAATCTGTACCAGGACCCCCACTTACCATGTGCCATTTATAATACTGGTGTCTTTCAATGTGGCCCCTCAGGCACCAAAGACCAGGGACAGTTGCTACCTCTTCACCTCCTATAGCTACGCCCCTGTATCAATCTCTTAATCCAGATATCTATAACTAGGATTTTTGTGGGTACACCAGAGGAAATGATTCTAAGGACCCACCCTCCATATATACAGAAAATGTGTACATCCACTTTTATTTGTGAAGCAGTTCATAAGAAATAGACCCTAGTGGCAATTTATTGACTTCAAAGTCAGCTCCACATGGGATTGCCTTCTGATAGACCTTTGGGGCCAAGTGTTGTGTCAGAGCCTTGGCCCACCGGAGGATCTTCTGGTACTTTGGTGGGCCAATCTGACTCTGGTGCTCAGGTGTATGTTACCACTGTTACTTTACAGTGCTGGGATCCAGAATTTGAGCTTGACCAGGACAACATCTGCAATGAATCGATATTTTCCCCACCTGTTTGTGTAGATTTACAAGACAAGAACATCACAATGCACTACGTTTGCAGTTCTGCAGACTTCAGAGCTGAAATCACCCAGCAAATAATTCCATGCTCTCTCAATGACTACTCAGAACCTATACTGGTGATTTGGTATTTGGAAACTGTTATTTTTAATGGATTCACTTTATTTTAATCTGATGTAGGAGAAACTAACACTCCCTCTGATTATGGGAGCTGAGATAAATGCTTAGAAATGTGCCTGTCGAAAAGCTGGTCAATTGGTCCCAACAACAAAAAAACAGGATGAAAAATGTAGGTATGAACTATAAATCAGGCTGTAAACCTAGGATTTGTGCAAATTAAATAGTGCAATGTATTTACAAAGTCACTTAACATTTTATGTAGGTTACATCTATACATAAACTGTAAGACAAGATCAATTTATGTTTTAAGGAATTAACAGAATTTACATTTATACACGAATGCTAAAGCTCAGTAGTCCATGCTCATATGAGCATATAAGTACCCAAGACGTTACAGCAGGTTGTGGCACCTTCCTCACCATCTAGCATCCTGTATTGGCTCCCCTTTCCCTGTCCGAAGGCTCTCTATAAGGCCGGATTCACACGAGCGTGTGCGTTTTGCGCACGCAAAAAAACGCTGCGTTTTGCGTGCGCAAAAGGCACTTAACAGCCCCGTGTGTCATCACCATATGATGCGCGGCTGCGTGATTTTCGCGCAGCCGCCATCATTATGACACTCCGATGGGATGTTTGTAAACAGAAAAGCATGTGGTGCTTTTCTGTTTTCATTCATCCTTTTCACAGCTGTTGCGCGAATCACGCTCATCCCACGGAAGTGCTTCCGTGTGGTGCGTGTGATTTTCACGCACCCATTGACTTCAATGGGTGCGTGATGCGCGAAATACGCCCAAAGAACGGACATCTCGTGACTTTTTCGCAGCGGACTCACGGTGCGGAAAAATCACGCAACTGTCTGCAGTGCCCCGTAAAGTAATATAAGCCCGTGCGACGCGCGTGAAAATCCTGCGCGTTGCACGGACGTATATCCCGTTCGTCTGAATAAGCCCTTAACAGGTTCCCGACCGCTGGCTGTATATATACGGCCAGTGGTCAGGGTCTCTGAAGTCCGCCGTATAGACTAATTATGGCGGCACTTCAGAGACTGTGCATGCGCGATCGCGTGCACACAGCTCTGTGCCCTGGCTGTTGCTAACAGCCATGGGCACTGGGCAGAATGTCAGGGGCCAATCTTTTGGCCCATGAACATGTGATCGCTGTGACAACCAATCACAGCGATCACATGCATTTCTACGTATAATACAGTGTGCACGCGATCGCGTTCACACAGCCCTGTGCCCACGCTGTTACCAACAGCTCTGGGCACTGGGCAGAGTATCAGGGACCAATCTGATGGTCCCTGAACATGTGGTCGCTGTGAAAACCTATCACAGCGACCACATTTGTTTTATTTTGAGTTTTCTGGCAGCAAATCTCCTGCCCCTTTTCGTCTCCTCAAACATTGTTTCAGTTTGAGGAGAAGAAGAGACTCGAGAGAATTGCTGCCAGAAGATTACAGTTACACAAAAAATACAGTTACACTGTAAAACATTCTCTGTATAGATAGATTTCTATCTATCTATACAATCTATCTATCCATCTATCTTTTTTTCTATCTATCTACCTTTCTTTCTTTTATTCTATTAGAATAGGCAGGTAGGGAGTATATAATTATATATATATCCACATATATATAATATATATAGCAATAGCGGTTTATTTTTTTGTTAGCGGTAGTGTAGATATATATACCAGTTAGTTTGTGTGTTTTATAAAAAAAAATAATAATAATTTGTTTAGTTAGTGTTAGTGTTAGTGACGTCATGGCGAGGAAGTTGTTTAGCGCCGAGGAGGCATACGCCATGCTGTGGTCTGAGTCGGAGACCGCATCAGAGATGGCGTCAGAGATGGAACCTGTTTTAGGTAGTGACGATGACAGCGTCACTTCAGGTTCATCTTCAGGGGACGTTGTCCCTGATGCAATTGAAACTGCAGAACATGAAAGCGCAGGGCCTAGTAGCGCTGTAGCACGGGACAGCCTGGTCCCTCCAGTCCAGGCTCTTGTATGGGCACCTGCCCCATCTTTTGGGCCTAGAATCCACGGATTTACTGCCACTCCTGGCATAACCGTGGACAATACAAATTTTGTCCAAATGGATTACTTCCATTTATTTATAACTGACGACATCCTAAATCAGATTGTCCACGAAACAAATTTATATGCCACTCAATATATAAGGCAGAAACCTTCATCCACCCATGCCAGAGATTGGACGCCCACCAATTTGCAGGAATGAAAAATTTTTTGGGGCTCACCCTAAATATGGGTATTGTCAAAAAGCCCTCCATTAGGTCTTTCTGGTCAACAAGACCCGCCCAAGCCACCCCAGTATATTCTGCAGTAATGCCCAGGTCTCGTTATGAGACAATAATGAGGTTCCTCCACTTCAACGACAACGCACAGGCCCCCCCAAGTACCGATGCAAACCGGGATCGGTTGTTCAAAATAAGACCGCTAATAAATTCCCTGAATTATTTATTTCTGCAACTCTACACCCCTGAGCAAAATGTAAGCGTGGACGAATCCCTCCTCAACTTCCATGGCAGACTTAGCTTTCGCCAATATCTACCTTCCAAAAGGGCAAGATATGGCATTAAGCTTTACAAATTGTGTGAAAGCGGGTCAGGATATACCACCGCCTTCAGGATTTATGAAGGGCGGGACCGCTCAATAAATGTTCCTGGATGCCCCCCTGATCTTTCCACCAGCAGTAAGATCGTGTGGGAGATAATGCAGCCTCTGCTTCACAAGGGGTACCACCTGTACTGCGATAATTTTTATTCTAGTGTGCCCATGTTTAGGCATTTGCATGCTGCAAGGACTGGGGCATGTGGTACCATGCGCAAAAACCGAATTGGTTTTCCACAGCAATTAGTGGGGAAGCGCATGGTAAAGGGGGACTCTGTGCTTATGCATCTGAAGAATTGCTGGCGGTCAAGTTCAGGGATCGCAAAGATGTGTATGTGCTAAGCACAATACATACCGCAGGAACAGTGGCAGTGAGGGAAAGGGGGCAACATCGGACAAGCACAAACCAGTGAGCATGTCCGAATATAACAAGTACATGGGGGGGGGGTGGATTTAAGCGACCAGGTTTTACAGCCCTATTTAGTAAAACGCAAAACTAAAACCTGGTACTAAAAAGTGGCCATTCATCTGTTACAGGTGGCCATCTACAACTCATTTGTGCTCTATAAAAAAAACAGAGGCAGAGACACATACCTGGATTTCCAGGAGAAAATTATTAAAGGCCTCATTTTTGATGTTCAGGACACCCGAGAATGCCCCCAGTCTGAGGATGTCACGCGACTAACTGAAAGACACTTCATCAGTCGGATTCCCCCAACACCAACCAGAAGCAACCCCCAGAAAAGGTGCCGCGTCTGCAGAAAAGACGGGCACCGCAAAGATTCCCGATATTTCTGTCCCTCATGTCCCTCGCAACCAGGCCTGTGCATTGAGCCATGTTTTAAAAAATACCACACTGTTCTGCATTATTAGATTTTAGTTAATTCGTTGAAAATATATTTGCCCTACATAACTTTTTTATTTTTCCCCTGATTTTACTCCAAGGGTGAGGGAGGGAATGGGTGGGGGATGGATGTCATGTTTGCTTATTTTCTAAAGTTCATCTGCTGAATAGCTAAATTTGCATAAACCTGCAATTTCTTATTTTAGAAAACCCCAAAAAATAAATTCCCATTATACCCCTAGATGAATATTTTGGGATTTGTAAAACCAGCTTTGAAAAAAAGCGATTTGTGAAATAAGCTTCTTCTATCGTCCGCCCTCCTACATCTCTATGTGATAAATAAGGCCCACATATTTGGTATCCCCATGCACAGGAGAAGCGGCAGAATGTGAAAGGAGATTAATTTTGTCCGTGGTCCATTCTATGTGTGAAAAATGCTGGTATAAACTGACGCATTTGCTAATCCATCTTATTCAAGAAACTTTCAGAAGAAAACTGGACTGTCTAAAAATATGATAAACCCCTTGAAGGAAACCTTGTGGGGTCTACTTGTGTGAATTAAGTCATTTATGGGGTGTTTCTAATGTTTCAGCAGCATTAGGCCCCCCAGAAAACAGTATGCGGCTATAAAGTCAAGTGCAGAATTCCTGGACCGAAAAGGCCAAAAAGCCTCCTTTTATGCCAAGCCCTGGCACATGCCCGCACAGTGAATAAGGCACACATATTTGGTATCCCCATGCACGGGAGAAGTGGAAGAATGTGAAAGGAGATTAATTTTGTCCGTGGTCCATACCGTGTGTGAAATATGCTAGCATAAACTGACGCATTTGCTAAATTCTTGCATTTTTTTCCAATTTTGCCCACTTTAGAGAAAAAAATAAAAATGATATATACTGACAAATGCCACTAAAACAAAGCCCTATCTGTCCTTTAAAAAAGAGTGTAAAATTCAAAGATGAACTTTATTCACCTGTAGAGTTATAGTCATCTAAAGAAGCGCATAGCAAAATTGTGAAATTTGCTCTGGTCATTTAGCTGTAAAACAGCCTAGTCCTTAACCGGTTAATCTTCTGAAACGTCCTCGGTCCCACAAGAAACTGCAGTAATGCAGTAAAGTAAAAACAGGGAGAGGGGGATGCGGCTGCAGTTTTTCTCTCTGTGCTTCTGCATGCTATAATAGGGGAGGACACAGCACTAAGGAATGTGCAGGCAACATGATATTTTCACCAAACTAAGGGCAAAAATAACACAAGGAAGAGATTTACCATCCAGAAAACATGCAAGAAAAAGTTAGACCTTTACAGTAGATATGCAAAGGGATTGAAAATGACCTAAAATATGTAGGTTAGACAAAATATTTTTTCCTGTCACTTTAAAAAAAGACTCCTGTCATAATGGCACATGTCAATACAACCTAATGGCGATTTCAGAGGGTTGTAATGTAGCCATATTTTAGCTTCGTATTGTGGTCGCGATAACCGGATTCCACTTAGTTCTACTAAACCAAACTCAGATCACTATAGAACCCTGGGGTGACCTAAGATCATCTCTAAGATTAAACTGGCCTAAATTTATTTCCACAGGAGATTTTATTTTAACTAGAGTGGATCTATCAGTATAAAATGATGTCCTATGTAAGGGCAGCATATTACAGCTACAGGTCCGAACTCCTAGTAGCTAAAATGGCAGCACAAATTTTTTTTTATGCTGTCTGGCTAATAGGATCGCTGAAAGAATACACCAAACTCATAGTTATGAGTCCAGTGTATTCATGGGGGTAGCGCTGCCCTGCCTCTCTCCACCAACCCCCACCCTACGCAGTCTGTTAGTCACTGCAGAGAGGGGCGAAAAGAGTTGGGCAGAGGTAGGGTGGGTGGCTCCCCTTGTGAATACACTGCACTCATAACTACGAATCCACGCTCGTGCGCGGTTTTAAAGGGCCAGCACACGCACATGAAAACAATCATCATCAACTCACATGATTTCCTGGACTATAAGAAGGTCCCTACCCTTTTGATCCTTGCCTGAGCGTTGTTAGTGTTTCCCAAGTCTGTCTTGCAAATGGTCCCCTAGTGTTTTCCCGTTCCAGTTGTTACCTGTGCCCTGTTACCTGTTCTTGTATCCCGCGCTGTGTGCTTGTTCCTGTGCCTACTAGTGTTGGAGTCGTGTCTACTGCACCTGCTGTCGTTTGCCACGTCCTGTGTCATCTGCCACGTCCTGTGTCAACTGCCACGTCCAGGGTCATCTTCCACATCCAGTGTGATTCGCCCTGTCTGGCGCAACCTGCGGCACCTGCTGTCATCCGCCATTTCTGGCGTAACCTGCTGCACCCACCTCCATCCGTGCCAGAGCTGCGGCCACTGTCTGGACTATCCAGGTGCCCTAGAGCTGGACTTTGTATTACTGGTGTGCTCTGTTGTTTGGCCAGCTGCCTCCCCGCTACGGCGGTGCGGCCTAGTGGGTCCACTTACACACAAACCGTGACACTGCCCTTAAGCTGACATATCCGCCTTAATCTCTATGACCAAAAGCAGGGGATTTGTAGCCACATGCTTGGGCTGTTCTGACCCGCTAATACTCTTGCCACAATTGCCACAATGGTTCGTCCATTAGGCCCCTGCTCCTTCCTTTCAAATTTGTGATATTTAAGCAAGTTAAAGTGAGAGAATCAAAAATTTTGAGCTGCATTTCCTTATACACATATCGAGCTGAATATTTTGTTTATTGAGGTTTGGGGCACGGTTCACAGTTTGAACTTTCTGTGACATTTATATTATAATTGTGTATTTAGATCACACACTCCAGTCATAATACAGCAGTTTTCCGCACTGGTTCCACAACACAAGTTTTTTCATATTTCTGGTTCTATTCAGGACATACACTAAACAAACTCTTGGATGAGCTCACGTCGCCCAGCAAAGGAGACGGCACATTAGAGTGATGGCTTGTCAAACTTTCTCCACAATTGAATGGCTTTCGGTTTACACAACTGTCAGATGTGAATGAATTCAAACAGAGAGCAAGGCTGTACTGAGGGGAGTGGGTGACAAAATCTTTCCTTTTCCAGATTTGCCCTTTTTCAATTTACCAGTTTCAATTAGAGTGATTGTTGTCCTGACAGCTATGGAACAAAATCCAACCAAATTGTATATTACTGTCAGAAAGAAAATGTAATAATGTGCTAAGTGATTTAGAGCATGGTTTACCTTAATTTAAGGCTATGTCCACATCACAATTTATTTATTATTGCTTTAATTTGTATAAAACAAAAAATTAAGCAACTTGACAGATAGCCTTTATTAAGGGGGAGTTCACACAGAGTTTTTTGACGCAGAAACCCTGCCGCAAAACACGTCCGAAAATGCCTCCCATTGATTTCAATGGGAGGTGGAGGCATTTTTTCCCACGAGCGGAAAAAGCAGATTGCGGGGAAAAGAAGGGACATGCCCTATCTTCGGGCATTTGCGCCTCTGACCTCCCATTGACATCAATGGGAGGCAGGGAGATGGCCGCGGGTGAAAAATGCTGCGAAAAACCCAGCGAAAATCGGCGTGCAGGCAATCTGCCTCAAAATTCCAAACGGAATTTTGAGGCAGATTATCCTCCTGCAAAAAAACTCGGTGTGAACCCAGCCTAAAGGGGTTTTACGGAAAGAGAAAACCGACGGCCTACCCTCAGAAAAGCCAACTAAATCTGTATTGGTGCCGCGATGGTCGTGCAAGCGCTGATTCCCCTTCATCGCTCATGTTGATCAATACTGTATAACGCCTACACACTTATAGCAGCGGTTTACAGTATTACAGCCTTCTCCCAGACACTTAAATAGGCAAACGCTATAATACTATGAGCCGCCGCTACAAGTGCGTCAGCATTTCACAGCATTGAGCAGTAAAGGGAATGAAGGGGAAGCAGCACTCGTACGAGCATCACAACCACTTCAGAACAGCTGATCGGCTAGGGGTGGCTGAGCAAGAGTCAGACCCCACCGATCAGATATTGATGGCCATCAATTTTCTCTTTCAGGAAAATCCCTTTATCATTATCCTTAGTAAACAAAAGCAGGAGCATTCTTTAGTATTAGGGATGCGGGTGCATAGCAGTCAGCGTCCCGATTTCCAGACGGCCAATACCACAAAATAGAACAAAAACCGCAGCACTCCAGACTTAGAAATCTAATAAAGAGGTGCTTGTTCACCAGAACATGTGCAACATTTCAACCTCCATGAGAACTTGACAACCTCCATGAGAGCCTGTTTTTTTTTTCAATTTTAACTTTATCCTACTGTTTTGTGTCTATAGCTCTTATGCAGATCTATGTGTCTCCATAGTAACAAGCTACAAATAAACCCTGTGTAGTGTGATCTTGCAGTTATATTTTTTTCCATCTGTCCCCTTTTTCTTGCTAACCTACATAATGTATGTTATAATACAGTAGGGCACACATGGAAGAGAGCAGTACTGCAGGATCAGACTACACACAGTTTGTTGTCTGTTACCATGGAGACACATAGGATTCCATAGGGGCTGTAGAAAGAGAACAATAGAACATTTTACTCAAGATTATTTGAAAATTTGCTTTAAAGTATTTATAATTAAGGATGCATTGGGACAATAAAACAAATGTGGTTGTGGAAGTGGACAGAGACTTTAACATTTATTGGAGATGTTCAAAAAAAGTAAACGTAAAGGAGTTTTCTCGGCTTAAAAAATAACAAGCTGCCAGTTACTTGTGTAAAAAAATAACAAATCGGCATCTATGCGCTGTATAAATTCTCCACCATTCCAGCGCTGCCGGTTTTGTAATACCCTGCTGGTTTGTTCACATTGCTGCAGAGATGATGTGCCATACCGACACATGACCGCTGCAGCCAATCATTTGTCACAATAGACACATGCCATAGATACTGACGTAACCACTAAAGCTAGTGATTAGATGCAATGTTAAAATGTGTAATATTTGACTACAACCTTATAATATGGAGCCATTAAACCTATGAACTAGCACTTTGCTATTTAAGAAACTCCTACATGAATACATGATGTACCTCAAGGATAATCAAAGGAAACTGTAGTTCATGGGTTATGCGGCAGATAAAGGAAGTCAATCTCTCCTCTTGGTCTTTCAACTTTTAGTAATGAGCTGTGGACTCAAAGTAGGCAAAAAAATGCATAAAAAGGGTTAGAAACAGGCAGAAAACCAGGTACTAGATGCTAACTGTGCCTTTATTACAAGTCTTGTCTCGTACTACATGTTTAAAACCGGACTGTCCCACATTAAGGACATGATATTGAGTGCGCCCTGGCTGATTATTACCAGCATAAAGGTTGTTTGTCTGGATTCCAAGTATCTGTCCTATGTCATACTGTCACTATGCCAAAATAATATCTATAATTCCTCTATTAATGTACAATTGTGCACTTACAATTCTATTATACAGTGATTTGCTTCAGCGGTTATGCTACAACACAGATGATTCATATTAGAACCATCAAAAACATATGTGCTTTAAAATAAGTACATTTTAGATGGTGATGTAGATATCATTTCAATGTTATAATACCAATGGCATGACTCCTGCGACAGCTTATTGTAGTCAATCAATATGTGCATGAGCAGTGTGACCTCTAGTGGCCAGGAAGAGTATAACCTTGTCTAGCTGCCGCTACTAAAGTATAGTAACCTACTTAGGGTTGAAATTATAAAGTTCTACTGCCATCAACTGATTGCCTTAAATTTCAGACAGGAGAATTCTGCACCCCGTTGGGATGTAACCTAAATTGTACTCTGATTTTATGCATTTAAGATGTTGAATAATGACCTTACTGGGAACGATAAAACATGTATAAAACAGGTAACATTGCACGGTAATTAAGTATGTCTCGCAAAAGTGTCCAAACACACGCTAAGGTTAGGATGATGAGTTTTCTCTTCTGTGACCGCTAATAAAAATTATTTAGAGACCAAGGCATTTACAGGGCAAGTTAAACAGCTTTAGAAAATCTAAATTAATAGGATCATAGGCTGGGCTATAAAAATATAATGCGTGTGTTGTACTTCTACAATTCTTCATTCTGGAATTGGCAGTTAAAGTTCATGTTTATTATGTTAACTTTTCTAACTTTAGAAATGATCATGTTTCTCCTTTTCTTTCGGTTAATGCTACTGGTATAGTAAAAGAAAAATCTCATCTCAGGAACTTAACGTATTTTTCGGACTATAAGACGCAGCCTGCTCCAGACACTGTAAGTGTCAGCAGCTAACATGCTGCTCTAATGGCCAGGTGTAAGATCCGTGGCTGCGGGCTGTCAGCTCCAATCCCCTCCTGACAGGCGCAGCCACGTGTCGGCAAGCGCTGACCCCACCTCCTCCTCAGGAAACGCCAGTGCTCGCTTCCACTCAGCTCAGCCAGATCCCGTAGGGTGCGCGCGCACGCTCATGCCAACTCTTAAAGGGCAGCGCACGTACTGGACTTCTTGATTAACTTTGACCCGTGAGTACCCTGGACTATAAGAGGGATCCAGCCCCCTGCTTCTATGCCTGAGCGTTGTTGATGTTTCCTAGTTTGTCTATATGATGGCCTCCTAGTGTCTTTCCTGCTCCTGTACCTGTTCCAGTTCCTGTTTCCTGTTCCTGTACCATTTCCTGTTCCTGTTCCTTGCATTCCATACCATCCTGGTCGAGCACTGTGCTGTGCCAAAGTCGTGTCGTGCTGTATTCCACGTCTGACCTGCTTCACCTCACCTGACGTCTACCTGCTGCCTAGTCTTAGCCGAGCCTGCCTTGCTGCTCTCTGAGATGCCACAGGTACCTATACATACTATAGACTTTCACTTGTGCCCTGTTGACCAGCTGCCTTACCACCAAGGCGGTACGGCTCAGTGGGTCCACAGACCCTACTTGACACCAGGAACAGCAATTTTGCTGTTCCTGGAGGTTTAAAGGGGTTGTGCCATAAAACACTTGTATACCCAATCCACAGGATAGGGGATACATGTGTGATCGCTGGGGTTCCGACCCCCAGTGATAAGGAGAACGGGGACCGAAACTCACCAAGAGCGCTACATGAGAAGCTTTGACTTCCGCGTTCTGTGTCTGGCAGCTTCGTAGAGATGAATGGGATTCTTCAGCGCATGCGCGAGTGGCTATGTATTGATCTCTATGGAGCTCCAGAACAAATAAGTCGGACACAGAACCCGGAAGTTCAGGCTTGTCATGTAGTGCTCTGGGTGACTTTCAGTCCCCTGTTCTCCTTATCGCTGGGGGTCCCAGTGGTCGGACCCCCAGCGATCCCACATGGACCCCCAGCGATAGGGGTCCGACCACTGTGGATAGGGGATACATGTGTTTTATGGCAAACCCCTTTAACTAGTTAAATGCCGTGGTCAATAGCGATTGTGGCATTTATAGGGGTTTTTCTATGAAGGACATTTATGACATATCCACAGGATATATTATAAATGTCAAGTAAATGCGGGTCCCACCTCTGGGACCCGCACCTATCTCTAGAATGGGGCCCCTAAACCCCGTTCTAGCTTTCTGTACTCTCCTGTAGTAGTTACGGGAACAGCGTAGCTCGCATGCTACGCTGCTTCCCTAACTGCCATTCACTACTATGAGAGTTAGGGAAACAGCGTAGCTCAGCGAGTTACGCTTTTTCAGTAACTCCACATATAACCAAGTGGCCGCTGGTTAAAGTCCCCTATGGGAACTAATAAAATGTGTAAAAAAAAAAGAATGTGGTCAAACAGAATAAATTCTTTTTTAACAAATATTTTTTTTCCATTTTCTGTTGTCTAAAACCTGGTTGAAAAGTTGTTGCTGTATTTTGTATGTCCAAGAAGGGTGTATATAGTTTTAGTATGTTATGAAATACATTGTCTTTTAAAGGGGTTGTCTCATAAAGACAAAACCTTTTCAGATTGGAAAAATGTGGCCACTGCAGTGCAAGGATAGTGGTACATGCTGGCCATTTAAATGTATGGCAAACCATGTAATACATATACCGGTCTGGTTCGCCAGAGCAAGAGCTACTGTTTGATTGCAGCTCACCATTCTAGTGGGTGACATCCATATGCCCAAAAAGGGCATATGAAATGGTTGTCCTGATGATACAATCACTTTTAGGGCTTATTTAGACGAACGTGATATAGGTCCGTGCAACACGCGTGATTTTCACGTGCATCGCACAGACCTATGTTAGTCTATGGGGCCGTGCAGACTGTCCGTGAGTTTCACGCAGCGTGTGTCCACTACGTAAAACTCACGACATGTTCGTTATTTGTGCGTTGTTCGCGCATCACGCACCCATTGAAGTCAATGGGTGCGTGAAAATCACGCGCAGCACACGGAAGCACACGGAAGCACTTCTGTCAAACTATGAATGCAAACAGAAAAGCACCACATGCTTTTCCGTTTACAAACGTACAAACAGAGTGTTATAATGATGGCGGCTGCGCGAAAATCACGCAGCCACGCACCATACGAGGGTGACACACGGAGCTGTTCAGCACCTTTTGCGCTCGCAAAACGCCACTTTTTTTGTGCGCGCAAAAGGCACACGCTCGTGTAAATCCGGCCTAACTATGATTTACTGCATGATATTTATAATTTTGTCAGTTGCTCCTTAGCATCTGACTGTTATAAAAAAAAATGCCATTTGGCAGACTTATTTTTTTTTGTGGCTAATTTATAGCAGTAAACTAATAGCTTCCCTTCCAATACTAGATGTTATTTTCCATATTTATTTTTTAGACATTAAAGGGTAAAGGTTTTGACATTAGGTTTTGACATACAGGTGACTACTGTTCTGTTTGGAGCTATCACTCTCCCTTTTCATTTCCATTCGGCCCAGACCAATATGAAGACTTCTTCCCACCAACATTCAGACATCTTTACCAACTTGCTTTTCCAACACCCTCCCCACCTATTCCCCACCCTCTACACAATCTCCTTAACCGGCTGCTACCCCCAATGCTATACTTGTTGCTGCTGAATTTCCTCCATTACTGTACTTGCTGTGTTGCACAGTTACCCAAAATACTGTACTGGATCAATTTATCAGAAATGTTGGTGTCATAACTATAGTTACCCCAGAAAAAACAGATAATATTGCTACACAGATAGTGAACCCCAACATAAAAGTGCCTCTGAAAGCAATAGTGCCGGATAGTGATCGAGCCAGTAATGGTGCCCCAGATGGTAATAGTGCCTCACACAGTTAAGGGGTCCTTCTTTGTGCTCCACACAGTAATAGGGCTGCCTTTTAATCCCCACAAAGCAAGAGTGCCTCATTTAGGCCCGACACAGTAACAGTGCCCCTTTTGTACCCCCACAGAATGCTCTCCTTTGTGTCCCCACACAGTAATAATGGCCCCTTTTGCGCTCATTAGGCAGTAATAATGGTCCCCTTTGTGCCCCACAAACCGTAATAGCGGCATTTAAAATAATAAAACTAATACTCACCTTACCCCATTAACATATCGAACAGAGCAGTTGGGGCTTCATCCACCCTGTTCAGTCAGCAGCCCGGCACAGGCAGTGCGACCAGGGCCGGCATCAGGGGGGTATTAGGGGTACTACTGTAGGGGGCCCGGCCAAACTTAATTGAAAGGGGGGCCCGGAAACTGCCGCGACTTGCCTTTGGTAGAAAAAAACAGGCCCCTGCAATGGGGCCTGTTCTTTTCACCAAAACAATGTCGTGAGCTGCGGGCCCCCTCTCATCAAACACCGCCGTGAGCTGCGGGCCCCCCTTTCATCACCGCCGCGAAACACCCCCCGCTTGCGCGCGTACGAGCGAGCGCGCGACCGCGCGCACGCCCACGCGCGAACGACCAGGCGCGCCGCCGAGAGGGAGGCGGTGCACCCGCAACACATCGACCGATCTACGGGGAAGGACAGCCACACAGGGACAGCGGCGCACAGTCTACTTACCTGCTGGCCCGCCTCCGACTCCGCCTCCTCGTCCTCCTCCTCCGCCTCGTCCTCCTCCTCCGCCTCCGCCTCCTCGTCCTCCGCCTACTTGTCCTCCACGTCCAACTGCTCGTCCTCCTCGTCCGACTCCGCCTCCTCCTCCTTCTTCTCCAGAGCGTAGCTGCGTAAGGAGAGGGGGAGGAGTCTAGTTGTTGCGCGGCGGCAAGAGTTCTACGATCCCCGCCATTTTCTGGAGCCTGGAGGTGAAGGACTGGACGTCTGGACCGAAGACATCGCCTGAAGAGGACTGGAGTGGGAGCAGCTCTTCTGACACGGTGAGTAAAGTGTCTCAAAGTGCTGTTTATGTATGGCCCTGTTCACACAGAGTAATTTGCAGGCCAAAAAAATCTGCCTCAAAATTCCTTAGAGAATTTTGAGGCAGATTTTGACCTGCCCACACTATCTTGCCGCGTTTTTTGCTGCGTTTTTTGCCCGCTGCGATTGAGGACAGCAGACAAAAAACACAGCGAAAAATGCCAGAGGCGGAACCGCGGCAAGAAAGGACGTGCTGCTTTTTCTTTTTTCCGCGACTGGCTCCCATTGATTTCAGATTATTTTTTTTTGTGAACCAGCTTAAAAAAATACAAAACTTTTGTGTTAGGGCCTGTTCACATCACCGTTGGCTTCCGCTCCGGGGTTCCGTCTGAGGTTTCAGTCGGGTGAACCCCGCAACGGAAAGTGAAAGTGACAGCACAGCTTCCGTTTCAGTCACCATTGATCTCAATGGTGACGGAAACATCGCTAATGGTTTCCGTTCGTCACCGTTCCGGCAGGTTTTCGGACGGAATCAATAGCGTAGTCGACTGCGCTAATGGTGACGGAAACGGAAGCTGTGCTGTCACTTTCACTTTCCGTTGACGGAAACCTCAGACGGAACCCCGGAACGGAAGCGAACGGTGATGTGAACAGGCCCTAACACAAAAGTTTTGTATTTTTTTAAGCTGGTTCACAAAAAAAAATTATTCCAAATTCTACTGGACCAATTGCCTATTTAGATTTGTAGAACGTGGTGCTTTTCTGTTTTCATTCATAGTTTATACTGCTGCGGAAGTGCTGGGCGTGATTTTCACGCACCCATTGACTTCAATGGGTGCGTGATGCGCGAACAATGCACAAATATAGGACATGTCGTGAGTTTTACGCAGCGGACACACGGACACGCTGCGTGAAAATCACTGACAGTCTGCACGACCCCATAGAGTAACATAGGTCCGTGCGAGGCGCGTGAAAATCACGAGCGTTGCACGGACGTATTACACGTTCGTCTGAATAAGCCCTAACAATAAGGCCCAGTTCACAGAGTTTTTGGGCCTTGATATTGACTCAGACACTGCGTCAGAATCAGCACCGAAGAACTTCCAAAACCGCCTCCCATTGATTTAATCTGAAATCAATGGGAGCCAGTCGCGGAAAAAAGAAAAAGCAGCACGTCCTTTCTTGCCGCGGTTCCGCCTCTGACCTCCCATCGAAATCAATGGGAGGCAGAAAATGCATTTTTCCCTGCGCTTTTTGTCTGCTGTCCTCAATCGCCGCGGGCAAAAAACGCGGCAAGATAGTGTGGACAGGTCAAAATCTGCCTCAAAATTCGGTGCGCGGTTCCAGGCGGTCGCGGGTGTGCATGCGCGGGAGTTTGCGGGTGCGCGCGATCGGTCGCACGGGCGGCAGTGTTTGACGGCCCCCATGCTACCCAGGGCCGCCATCAGGGGGGGTATTATGGGTACTGATGTGAGAGGCCCGGCCAAACCTAATTGAAAGGGGGGCCCGCAGCTCATGACATTCTTTTGGTGAAAAAAACAGGCAAGTCGCGGCAGTTGCCGGGCCCCCCTTTCAATTAGGTTTGTCCGGGCCTCTCACATCAGTACCCATAATACCCCCCCCCTGATGGCGGCCCTGGGTACCATGATATAGTGCTGGACGGAGTACCGTTAACAGGCGGTGCCACGGTAGGGGGGCCCAGAAAATTTAGCTGTAGGGGGCCCTGAAATTCCTGATGGCGGCCCTGAGTGCGACACAGCGATGTCATTGTGCTACCTGTGCCCAACCGCTAAGAGCAGAAGATATAAAGGGTTTCTTCTTTTTTTAAAACATTGTAGCAATTATTATTTTTTTAAATGTCCCTGGAGGCAGCCATATTGGAGCCGCGCACTTCCTTTATTGTCTGTATAGACGGTGAAACAGTGTGTGTATGCTTTATGGCAGCCAAAGTTTATTGAAAAAAGAGAAATTTTACAGCCTCACAGTATCACAGAAGTGTCCATCACGTACTTACAGCCCCCTCACACAGGAGTGATAGGGGAGATGCATATAAAGCCTTATCTGTATGTATAGTGTAACTATGTAGGCTCTTGGCATTACAATAGAACTCTGCTCTGATCTGCTCATATTATCCTAGTCTACACAGAAAAGCTGACAAGTGAGCTGCTGAAAACGTCTGCCTATTGTGTCTTCTCTAGTTGTCCGTATAAAAACATTTTTGAAAAGAAACTCTTCCACGATATGCAGCTCTGGGATGTGTGGAGGTTGGCACACCCTGTGGATAGGGACTACACCTTCTTCTCCCATGTGCATAACTCCTATAGTAGAATTGACTACATTTTCTCAAGTCATAGTTTGCTCTCTCAAATTGCCTCGTCGCGTATTGGGAGTATTTTGTGGTCGGACCATGCGCATGTCTTCTGTGCGATTACCTTGCTCCCCAAATCTAAGGGCTCTTTCACTTGGAGGCTCAATGAATCCCTCCTGCAATACTCCCTGTGCAAGCTTGATCTTGAGAGAGCTGTGGCGCACTTTGGACAGGACCATGCAGCTGATACCACCTCACCGCCGATTAAATGGGAAGCACTCAAATGCGTGTTGAGAGGGATACTTATAAAGCATGGGGCCCGACTTAAGAAGGAGGCGAGTGTGAAACTCAGTTCCCTGTTAGCGGAGCTGCATGTGCTGGAAACCCAGCATAAGAGTACATTACAGGTAGATTCGCTACAAAAGCTGCTACTAAAAAGACAAGAAATTCAGCACATACTCAATAAAAAGTATGCCCATTCGCGTAAAATATTCTCCCGTTCTATGTACGAATGGGGAAATAAAGCCGGTAGGACACTGGCCTTAGTGCTTAAGAATAGGCTGTCAGCTTCCTATATCCCTTCGATTAAAAATGAAGCTGGGGTAGCAGTGCATACTTCGGACAAAATAGCGGAGGCTTTCTTGCAATATTATAAAACGTTGTATAATCTCCCTGCCCCTACTGAAAATTCAGGCCCGCGTGGAGAACCTTGTTCATTGACACAGTACGTCTTAGACACAGCGCCCCCCGCGGTGGCCAACGCAGAGGTCGAACAGTTAGAGTCCCCTTCACCCTAGAGGAGTTAACGAACGTGATTAAACAACTACCAGCGGGTAAAAGCCCTGGCCCAGATGGGTTTACAGCAGCCTTCTACAAGTCTCTATCTGACGGGATTTCTCTGGTTTTGCTAAGTGCCTTGCAGGCGCTGACCCGAGGTGTGCCGACGCCTCCTGAATTTTTGCTAGCGCATATCACTGTTATTCCCAAAGAGGGCAAGGATCCACAATTGTGCACTAGCTATCGTCCCATCTCATTGATAAACACGGATGCAAAAATATACGCTAAACTTTTAGCTAATAGATTGGGAGGTCTGCTTGGATCCCTAGTCCAGGTTGGTTTTGTACCCACCAGGGAGGCCCGAGACAATACTCTAAAATCCTTTTCTCTTATAGAATATGCTAAGCGGACTTCTCTTCCCTGCATGTTGCTCTCACTTAATGCTGAGAAGGCCTTTGACCGGGTGGACTGGGGATTTATGTGGAAAACATTGGAGCAGATTGGAGTTGGTCCATCTATGCTACAAAGTATAAGGGTGCTGTATGCGGGCCCGCGAGCTAGGATTCGAATAAACGGTCAATTATCTTCCACCTTTAGCATAAACAACGGTACTAGACAAGGCTGCCCTTTATCTCCCCTCCTCTACGCTTTAACTATGGAACATCTTCTGCAGGCTATAAGACGCAACCCTGATATTAGTGGCGTACAGGTTGGGACGCATCACGTTAAATGCTCTGCTTTTGCAGATGATGTGCTATTGTATATTACGCAACCTCATATCTCCCTGCCTGTACTGATGTCCACTATTAGTGAATACAGCCGACATAGTAATTTTAAAATCAACCTGACTAAGAGTACAGCGTTGAACATATCTCTCGACAACAGCACCTTGCAGGCCTTGCAGTCCTCTTTTGGCTTTACCTGGCAACATAGGGCACTTAAATATCTGGGTATAATGATACCCTCGGACCTTACGCAGATTCACGCCATGAACTATACGCCCCTTTTACAAATCATAAAAAGAGATCTTAACAACTGGGAGGGCAAGTGCTTGTCCTGGCTAGAGAGAATCAATGTCCTGAAGATGAATGTTCTGCCCCGCTTACTGTACTTATACCAAACGCTACCATGTACTCCCCCTAGGACGTTGTTCCGAGAGTTAAATGTTTGTTTCAAAAAGTTTGTCTGAGCATCTAGAGGACCACGGGTGGCACGTCATATTTTGGTACAGAGGAAAAATAGAGGGGGGATGGCCTTGCCGGATTGCTTTTTATATTACATGGCTGCAACCCTAGCGAGGTTATTTGATATCGCTCATGCCCCGTCTACGAAGAGATGGATACAGTTAGAAGCAGCTCAGGCGCAACTACCGCTGATCTCCCTCCCTTGGGCGCCCGGGTCACCAGGGAGTAGGACATCATCCAAGTCCTTGCCTATGGTGGTAGGAGACTTGTTGAGGACCCTCGACCGGTATCTTTCTCAGACTGGTCTATTCTCTAGGAATGGGCCATTGACGCCGGTCGTGGGAAATAAAGACTTTGCCCCGGGATTGCAGCCCTCCATCTGGTTAGACTGGGCCGAGATACTGACAAGGGTGTCACATTTAAAAATGTCATGGTTTCAGGCCAGTTACAACAGTATGAAGACTTGGTCCCAGTCGCTGCAAGGTCTCCAAGGTCGAGGTGGGACTATCTCCAGCTACAGCATTATTTTAATAAATGTAAACAACCCCTACACTTGCTTAGGGAATTGACTCCTTTTGAGAGTCTGATCTCCTCGCCCTCCGCAACGTCAAAAACGATAGCGTTGGTCTATGCTCTCTTACTAGATGAGAAGAGGGAACCAAAACCCTCAAATGCCTTTAGTTGGGAAAAAGAACTGGGGGTATCTAACCCACCTGAAGACTGGTCTAAGGCGTTCACTTTGTGCCATAGATTTTCAATTTCATGCAAGGCGCAAGAAACTAATTTTAAAATCTTGTCTTGGTGGTATAAAGTGCCAGCGGTCCTGCACAGGATATACCCTTCTACATCGGATCGGTGTTGGCGTTGTGGACTGGCGAGGGGAATGATGACCCATGTATGGTGGGGGTGCCCGCTCCTTCGCCCATTCTGGGGCTCGATACTATCTTTGATTGAGACGATCCTTGACATAACTTTAGAAGATTGTCCAAAAGTACTGCTTCTGTCCATAATACCGGGTGCCACCAAGGTCTGGTCCCGCACGCTGTCAGGCTACATACTGGTTGCAGCCACGACGGTGATTCCCAGACATTGGAAAAGTAATATTATCCCCACGGTGTCGGAATGGGTTAGAGAAATGTCACACATACACGATATGGAAGAGTCGACAGCTCTCGTCCACCAGCGCTTCGACTCTCACTCTCGGATTTGGCAGAAGTGGCGAGATTTTTGTAACACTCCAGAGTGTGAGGCACTTACCTCCTAGGCACAGGAGATTGACGAGGATCTGGAGGTTATGAGGGGATGAATCTGGTTAGGTCACAGTCATCTGCATTAGCATTGGCTCGTCTGTCTGGTTTATTTTATTTTTCTTCTTCTCTTTTTCTCTTTCAACTAGTCCATTTTATTGCCGCCCCTTCTTTTCCACTTGTTTCATGAATGGTAGGCACCTTGATTACTCCTGGTAGTAATTACTAATAGCTTCCATGCAGGTTGTGTTGGATCTTGGTATGCTGGATTTAAACGAAGTAACAGATTTATCACGTGTTATGTCAGGCATGTTCTTTGTAAAAGCATATTACCGGTTGATTCACGTGCTTGTGTACTGTTACAAAATTGTATTCTGTTATGACGAATTTTCGTTTATGTGTCTACCCCCCTTCCCGTGCATTTTTCCCTTTCTGTATCCCCTTTGCAATTGTTGTTGTAAAAAATAAAAAAAACTATCTTTAAATAAAGAATTTAAAAAAAAAACATTTTTTAAATATTTTCTTATATAGTCACTAAAAAATAAATAGGTCAAAATAAAAAATGTTTTTATAATAAAAACACGACTTGAATAATATGTCATTCTCTGATGATACATTCCCTTTAAGGAAGAGTTTGGAAAAACAAGGACATTTTTCAAAACTCCTAGTTAGGCCTCATGCACACGACCGTAGTGGTGTGCACGCCCATGATTTTCGGCTCGGATGGCCGGGGAGTGTCACCCGTGGGCCACCCGCAACTCAGATCTATTGGAGATGGTGGCACTATTAGATTGGTATTTTTGAAAAGCATTTGCTGCCACCAGTGGGGAAAATTGTAATGTCAATGTACTTTGCAATGATATTTTGATGAAACATACCACAAATACAAACAATTTTAAACTCTGCCTGTAGATATTGGCACAGGAAAGACAGCTACATTAAAGTGGCTGCCAATTGGCTGCCCACATGTATCTTCCTGTTAATGGCGTAAAGAGCATTGTATCCCTGTGTGAGAGATAAATGTATTGTAAAGGGTTTGCCAGACACAGGTTCTGTGTCGACGCCCGGGGTTAATCAGCCTTCATCAGCTCCAAAGTCTGCTAGAGTGACGCGATCTGTTACCACTCAGGCTTGCAGGCTGAGGAGAGGGAGAACCTGTCACAGCCTGGCCTGACGGTTCTAGCTCCCGCCCTTGGTCTATTTATACCCTCACTTGCAGCATGTTCCTTGCCTGTGATTGTCTGGTTTCCTGGCTCTGCGATTCCTGCTATTTACCTGATTGACTGCTGTTACTTATTGACCCTGGCTTGCCTGACTATTCTCCTGCTCTGTTTTTGCTACTACGTACTCTACTGGTTTGATTCGGCTCGTTCACCACTGCCTGTTGCTCACGGTATTTCCGTGGGCAACTGCCCCTACTTCCCCCTTTGCTTCTGTGTGCCCTTGTCTTGTGTTGTCTGTCTTGCACTTACTGAGCGTAGGGACCGTCGCCCAGTTGTATGCCGTCACTTAGGACGGGCCGTGCAAGTAGGCAGGGACTGAGTTGCGGGTAGATTAGAGCTCACCTGTCCGTCTCCCTACCCCGATTAATTACATAATCTCAGGCCCTATACCTTTTCTTACCCTGGTCCCTGACTCTACTATGGACCCCCTTGAGGCCCTGGCTCAGCAAATGCAGGGTCTCTCCCTACAGGTCCAGGACCTGGCTCAGAGGTGCAACCAGCGTGATGCTACCCAAGTAGTGCCCTTCACCTCACCTCTTGAACCCCACCTCAAGTTGGCTGACCGGTTCTCAGGGGACCGGAGGACTTTTTTCTCTTTTCGGGAGAGTTGTAGACTCTATTTCCAATTAAGACCCCACTCCTCAGGTTCCGAGAGCCAGCGAGTGGGTATAATTAGGTCCGGCTCCAGGACGGCCCCCAGGAATGGGCCTTCTCCTTGGCTCCTGACGCCCCTGAACTTTCTTCTGTTTATCTTTTTTTTTCTGCTCTCGGGCTCATCTATGACAAGACTGACAAGACTGCCTTTGCCGAGAGTCAGCTGGTGACCTTACGTCAGGGTAAGAGACCCGTTGGGGAGTACTGTTCGGACAGGGACCGTCACCCAGTTGTACGCCGTCACTTAGGACGGGCCGTGCAAGTAGGCAGGGACTGAGTTGCGGGTAGATTAGGGCTCACCTGTCCGTCTCCCTACCCCGATTTATTACATGTATTGTACTGTAGGGGACGCTGTGGCAGACACCCTTGTATGGGCACCTTGTTGGCTGGCACATTTTTATGGGCAGTGTTGTAGCAGTATACACTTATGCTAGCCATAGACATAGGATAATAGCAGACCAAAAAATATCTCCAATGTACATGCTGACCCTACCCAAGTTGTAGGAGCGAGAGGCTGCCAAACACCTCCACAACTACTTATCTTGGAGGAGGCCTGCAAGACAAGACAGAAGAAGAGTTTACACAGGTGCAATATACTGATGAGCAGACACTCTCATGCCTACTATTCATGAGTAGGAGCTACTTAGTATTAACATTGTACACAAATATAGCTTTTTAACCCCTTAAGGACACGGACAATTTTGGCCCTGAGTACTGAACAATTTTTTTTATATTTCCCTCATTGCATCCCGGCTCATAACTTTTTCATTTTTTGTCCGACGTAGCTGTACTTTATATAGGTATCATTTTTTGGTAGATTTCCATTATCGTTTAATTTCTATACATTTTTATTTGGGCAAAAACGTAAGAAAAAAAAGCAGTTCCGCTTCAGTTTTCTTTCTTTTTTTTACACCATACACTAATCATCATAAATAACGTTAGACATATATTGTACAGGTTGATAAGGATGTGGCGATACCAAATATGCGTATATTAGTTCATGTTTTGGGACTTATATTTTGAAAATTTTCTTTATTGTAAAAAATTTGTATTTCTGTGTATTTTTTTTCTATTTTTTTTCTTATTTAACAAAACTTTTTTTTTTCGATTAATTTAACTTTTTTTTTTTTAATCCCATAGAGGGATTTTTCATTTTGATTTTGATTTTTGAACTTTAAAGTACTGGCATATATCCTGCCAGTACATTAGCCTGTGTACTGATTGTACACAGGCAGTTGTTAGGGCATACCTAAGTATGTCCTAACAACAGGAAATATGGTCAGACAGCCCAGGGGTCCTTCAATGGACCCTGGGTGGTCCGCCCATACCAGGTATAGCCAGTGATCGCGTCACAGGGATTTTCTGTGATGCGATCAAAGGGGAGACCCCCTTCTCACTTTAGCTTTGAATGCCGCGATCAGCTTTGATCGCGGCATTCAAGTGGTTAACGGCGGAGAGAAGAGGTTTCTCTACTCTCCGCCGATGGAGCAGGGCTGCGGCTGTGTATTAAAGTAGTTGCCCGACTGGCTGTCACACAGGACGAGAATATTTGTCCTAATGCACCAAGTACCTGCCGCTCAGGACGAGTATTCTTGTCCTGTGTCGGCAAACAGTTAAAGTGTGTCAGTCACATGGTTACATGTAGTGCACCATTCCGGCATACAGCCGATTAGTCACGCCCAAACTATTCGATCAGAAGGGCTGCCCAGCACATTATAAGTGTACCACACAATATACTGACACACTATTCTCCCCCAGCACCACAAGGCCCAGCTACATCCTGAAAAGATATCCATGATACACGATAAACATGAGGTATTAGTTGATATTTTGGCCAAAATATGCAAGCTAGTTTAGTTGTTAGAATGGGGATGTAAAGTAGACATTTAGGACAGTCAGAGATGGGTGTGGCTTCAGTGTCCAGCACTAGAGAAAGACTAACGAAAGTGCCGGTCAGAATGTAGGTGTAGCGTCCACGGCCGCGCACCGCCGTTCCTACTCACCCCTCAGCGGCCATGGATCTGTGAGTGCTGGCCGGTATCTTCTTCCTAGGAGACGCCAGCACTCACTTCCGCTCCGCCCGGCTGTGTCCCGTAGGGTGCGCGCTTACACTCATGCCTGGCCTTAAAGGGCCAGAGCTCGCACATGAATTATATTACAATTTAGCCCTAATCACTCTGGACTATAAAAGGGGCCCTACACTTTCACTCCCTGCCTGAGCATTGTTTGTAATTGCCATGTTAGTCTTAGCAAATGGTCCCTCAGTGTTTTCCTGTTCCCAAGTGTTCCCGTGCCCTACTACCTCTTCCTGTATCCTGTACTGTGCTGGTTGCTAGCCCTATCGAGTGTTGAAGTTGTGTTCTGTCATCGGTCACACCTGCTATCGTACACCACATCTGGTGTCATTTGCCATGCCTGATACCCTCCGCCACGTGTGCCATCCTCTGCTGTCTGAAGTTCCATCTGTGCCTAGCCACTGCGACTGTTTGGACTATTCAGGTACCCTTGTGCTGGACATTGTATTGATTGGGTACTCTGTTGTTTGGCCAGCTGCCTCCCCGCTACGGTGGTGCGGTCTAGTGAGTCCACATACCCACATATCGTGACAGTACGCTCAGGCCATGGATCCCGCTGTTCAACCCAAGACCTTGACGATGTCACAAGCCATGCAAACAGACATTCAGGACTTTCAGTCATGACAAGACCAACTCCTCCTGACGGTGAACGCCATTGCACATAGGCTGGATGCGCAAGCCGCAGTCGTCACCGCACCTGTTCCTACTCTTCCTCCTGCTATACCTCCTGTCAGTACCTGTTCTCGACTCCCTATGCTTCCTGCCGCTACCTCCTCGCTATGACGGAGGCACAAGGTCCTGCAGGGGATTTCTGAACCAGTGCCAGATCCACTTCAGGCTACATGCAAAGGCCTTCTCCTCTGATGACGCAAGCATCGCCTTCATAATCTCTCTCCTTACTGGCAAGGCACTGGCATGGGCGAACCCCATTTGGGAACATCAGGGACCAGAGACTCATGACTTGCAGTGTTTTTTACAGACTTTCCGTTCTATATTTGAGGAACCTGGGAGAGTTTCTTCTGCTGCTGCATCCCTTACGCTGCGGCGTTACAAATAGGCTGTTATTCGGCAAGATATGCTATGCCTGACGACCGGTACATTATCCCTCCACGTATTACACATAGTACTGACACCCCATGTACTATTCACAGCACTGACCCCCATTCATCACATTTATTTATTATTTATTTTTATTACATTATCACACAGTTCTGACACTTTCATACATACACATTTCTTTTTTTACCATACATTTCACACCCTAGCACTACACTAACACTGACACTCATTTATCGCACACCTTTGAGCACTTAGTTCACCACTCCCCTCAAGACTAGTGGGAGTGGCTATCACTATTTAATGCACCCTCCTTCTGCAGCATTTTTTTACCTGTCTGCGTCCTGCTGGGAACGGGTTTTTACCCACCCACCTACCTAGTAAGTATGGCCTTTTTGTGGTTTTGATGTTATCTATGTCCCATTTTTTCTGCTTGTGTTTTTAAATTAGGAACGAAAAGTTCTAGTTAGGGACTCGCAAGGCACTGGGGACCCTTGACGTTGGGTTGCGAGCTTTGCGTATTTTGGCCAAAATAACAACTAATACCCCATGTTTCATGGATATTTTTTACTATGTATACTACTTTTTTTCAGGACGCAGCCAGGTCTTATATGCTGGGAGGGCATGATGTGTTGGCGTTTGGTTTGGCATGCAGAGCAGCCCGCTTTAGCTAACAGTAGCGGCGTTACAAATAGGCTGTTATTCGGCAAGATATGCTATGCCTGACGACCGGTACATTATCTCTCCACGTATTACACATAGTACTGACACCCCATGTACTATTCACAGCACTGACTCCTATTCATCACATTTATTTATTATTTCTTTTTATTACATTATCACACAGTTCTGACACTTTCATACATACACATTTCTTTTTTACCATACATTCACACCCTAGCACTACACTAACACTGACACTCATTTATCGCACATCTTTGAGCACTTAGTTCACCACTCCCCTCAAGACTAGTGGGAGTGGCTATCACTATTTAATGCACACTCCTTCTGCAGCATTTTTTGACCAGTCTGCGTCCTGCTGGGAACGGGTTTTTACCCACCCACCTACCTAGTAAGTATGGCCTTTTTGTGGTTTTGATGCATCCCTGCTGACCCTACACCAGGGAGACATCTCCGTGGGCGAGTATGCAATTCTGTTCCGTACCCTTGCTGCAGAACTAACCTGGAACAATGAGGCCTTGGTGGCTACATTCCGGCAGGGACTGTCTTCTGGCATTAAAGATGAGCTTGTCGCTCGCAATTTGCCACCTACCCTGGATGATCTCATTCTACTAGCCACCCGGATTGACATTAGGATCCAGGAGTGATCCAAAGAGGTTACTCGGGAAAGAAGATTTCCTAGGCTAGCTCCTACTTTCCAGCAATCCCTACTGTCCTCATCAGTTGTCCCACCAAAGAAGCCTATGCAGGTTGACAGGGTCAAATTGTCTACCCAGGAGAAACAATGCAGACGCACTTCAGGACTTTGTCTGTATTGCGGCCTTGGAGGCCATGTTGTGCGTTTGTGCCCCCAGAGGCCAAAAATACCCCAGTGCCTAGGATTGGTGGGAGAGACAACCCTAGGCAGAACGGCACTGAATAAAAAATTATCTTCCAAACTTACCATTCCTGTGACCATAGTGTCTGGCGAGAAGACACACCAGGTCTCTGCCTATCTGGACTCAAGAAATGTCATCCAGCAAGACCTAGTGGATCATCTCCAGTTGCCCACTGTTCCTCTGGAGACATCTTTGGCTGTAGCCTCGGTGAATGGTCTTCCTCTGCCCGATCTGATCTGGTCTGAAACCAAGCCACTGAAGCTCCAAGTTGGAGTCCTTAAAACTGAACTGATTACCTTCCTTGTCTTGCCTAAAGCCATCAATCCGGTTCTACTGGGCCTGCCTTGGCTCCGGTTGCATGCTCCAGTTCAAAATTGGAATTCCAGAGAAGTTCTCCAATAGGGTCCCAAATATCCCCACTGCTGCCTGTTTTAGAACCATCCCATCCAGCCTCCCCTGCCTCAAACATTAGCAGGATTACCTACTCATTTTTCCCAATTTGCAGACATCTTAATCAAAAAGGAGACTGAGATGCTTCCTCCACACCGGTCTTACGAATGTCCGATTAAGCTGGTTCCAAATGCTTCTCCTCCACGTGGACAGGTTTTTCCTCTCTCCTTGCCAGAGACTCAGTCTCTATCGGCCTATATTAAGGAGAATCTAGAGAGTGGTTTCATACGAAAGTCTTACTCCCCGGCCGGGGCTGGGTTCTTCTTCGTTAAGAAGAAAGACGGATCTTTTCGACCCTGCATTGACTACCGTGGTCTCAACCAGGTCACGGTCAAGAACAAATACCCGTTGCCTCTAATATCCGAACTATTTGACCGTATATGAGAAGCCAGGATTTTCTCGAAACTAGACTTGCGTGGGGCTTACAATTTGATCCGAATCCGTCAAGGTGACTAGTGGAAGATGGCATTCAACACTCGAGACGGGCACTACAAATACCTGGTGATGCCCTTCGGTCTATGTTATTCTCTCGCGGTCTTCCAGATATTCGTCAATGATATCTTCTGAGATCGAGATCTCCTCTATGTCTGTTTTGTGGTCTATCTCGATGATATTTTGATTTTCTCTCCAGACTTGACGACTAATCGGAGGCATGACCGTCAAGTTCTACTATGATTAAGGGACAATCGTCTATATGCCAAGCTGGAGAAGTGCGTCCTTGAAAAAAATTCTCTGCCCTTCCTGGGCTACATCATCTTGGATCAAGGTCTCAAGATGGATCCTAAGAAAGTAAGGTCCATCCTGGAATGGCCACGTCCTCAGGGCCTGCGGTACATGCAGCGTTTTTTTGGGATTCGCCAACTTCTACCAGCAGTTTATCCCAAACTTCTCATCACTGACAGCTCCCATCTCTACCCTTACTAAGAAGGGAGTGAATGCCAAGGTGTGGACTTCAGAGGATGAATCTGCATTTAATAGCCTCAAGAGTGCCTTTACCTCAGCCTCAATCCTACATTATCCTGACATCTCTCGACAGTTCTCTTTGGAGGTGGATGCTTCATCTGTTGGTGCAGGTGCACTTCTGTTCCAGAGAAGTTTCAAAGGAAAGGCAGTGGTGTGTGGCTATTTCTCAAGACTTTTTTCCTTCGCTGAGCGCAATTACTCTATTGGGGATCGGAAGTTATTGGCCATCAAATTGGCCCTCGAGGAGTGGATACATCTGCTAGAGGGCGCAGCTCATCCCATCCTGATATACACCGACCACAAGAAACTCACTTATCTCCAGTCGGCTCAACGGCTAAACCCCTTCAAGCCAGCTGGTCGCTGTTCTTAACCCGTTTCCAATTTTTGTTCCACTACCTTCCTGCTGATAAAAATCTGAGAGCCGATGCCCTATCCAGTTAGTTTGAAACAGAGTACATTGTGTAGTCCATGCAATGTATCATACACCAGTCCTGCATTATTACGGCTAATCCTCTGCAAATTAGAGGCTTCCCTCCGGGGAGGACTTTTGTGCGGTTGGCAAACAGGAGGAGAATCCTTCGCTGGGGACACTGCTCCAAACTGGCTGGACACACGGGTGTTCGTAAGACTCGAAAACCTGATAACTCGCCATTTCTGGTGGCCCACGCTGCCCAAGGATGTTGTGGATTTTGTCTCTTCCTGCACTGTGTGTGCTTCTAACAAGGTTGCTCACTCCAAGCCTGCCGGTCTGCTCCAACCTCTGCCTGTGCCCAACGACCCCCTGGCAGCATATTGCAATGGACTTTGTCACGGACCTTCCTCCCTCAGCGGGATGCAATACGGGCTGGGTGGTGGTGGATCGGTTCTTCAAGATGGTTCATTTTATTCTGCTGACTGACCTACCTTCTGCTCCTCGACTAGCTCATCTCTTCATTCAGCACATCTTCCACTTGCATGGCTTCACATCGTGTCTGATCAGTTCACCTCAAAATTCTGGAGAGCCCTCTGTAAACTCCTGGATGTGAAATTTAACTTTTCCTCAGCCTACCTTCCTCAGTCCAATGATCAAGTCAAGAGGATTGACCAGATCATGGAGAATTATCTCTGCCACTTCATCTCCATGCAGCATGATGACTGAGTACAGCTTCTTCCATGGGCCAAGTTCTCTTACAACAATCACACAAGCGAGTCCACCACTTCCACACCATTCTACATTGTGTATGGTCAACATCCTAGAATCTCTTCTCCTGTATCAGCTACATCTCAGGTACTTGCTGCTGACTCTGCATTTGGGTACTTTCTGCAAATCTGGCAACAGACCCGGTGCTCTATTCTGCTAGCAGTAGAAACGAAAAGCAGATATAAAAAGAAGAGATCCGCCTCAGTATCTTCCGGGTACCAAAGTCTGGCTGTCCTTACGAAATATCCGTTTAAAGGTGCCTTCGTACAAGTTTGCTCCCAGGTTCCTCCGACCCTTTGAGATACCACAACAGATAAACCCTGTCTCCTATAAACTTCGGCTGCCTCCTACCCTCAGAATCCCCAACTTCTTTCATGTGTCCCTCCTGAAACCACTGGTTCTGAACCACTACTGTAAGACTCCTAGCCCCGCAGTTGCTCCCAGCGGTTCGTCTGATGTGTTTGAAGTGAGGGAGATCCTGGATCGTGACAGTAGGCCTATAGAGTCCTGTATATTAAGCAGCCAACCACCAGTAGGCCAAAATTATGCAGACGCAGCTACCCTCTTTAGGTTTACTATGCCCAAGCAGACAGCCCTTGCATGAAGAAGGGGTGCCACTGACCCGAAGTCTGACGTTCACACAGAACAACAAGTCAGCTACTGTATCTTACCAGCCAGTCGGGTCACCTAAGCCATGAGAGGACTCTGACACTGTTGTATATTTGTTTTGAGAAATTGTAAGTATGTTATGCCACATCCTAGTGACTGTGCCTTTACAGTCTCTTCCTTGTGGCCTTGACAGCCGGATTAGTAAAAGGACTGTTGTTAACTGAAACATTTGTGTGAGCATCATTCCCTGCTCCGCAACACATTCCTGCATCCTTTTGGGGGTCAACCCTACCCACTACCATCTAGGACCCCGTGTCACAGGGGAGAAAGAAGATGTAAAGCACAGTGGGGGAAAATATGCCCTTAAAAATTGTAGAGAAGTCCATCTTCACATGGTGCCTCAGGGTGCACTATAAGAACCAGGTGTCTGAGGATTCTCGTAATATCCCATTCTTCCAGTGTGCCCTGCCAAATAATAGGTCAATAAGAGCTCCTGACAAAAGAAGCAGCAATGGTATACAGTGTTGGACTGGTGTACATTGAGGCCTCTAGAGGAAATTATTCTAAATGTTTACCGTCTGAACAGAATATGTGCATGTCCATTTTTATTGACACCATAAATCATGTTGTTATTGCTGTGTACACAGATAATATCATTAATAAATTCTATTAGCTTTTATTTAATCAACCCAAGAATTGTCCGTAGCAACAAATGGGGTTTTCTTCTTCTAAACCTTTGGAGTCCATTATTGTCAGAATCTGGCCCACCAGAGGATCCTCTGAAACTGTGATGGGCCAGTCCAACTCTAAGGCCAAAGCAAAGATATTCCGTTACATAAGTAACTATGTGAAATAAGGTAGCGGCCCTCTCTTTTGTTCTGTGCTTCACTCCTTCTCCCTCTACTTAACAGTAACATTGAAAAACATTCTGCAGGAAACCCTATTGGGACAATAATAGGATGTGGGCTGCGCTGCACATATTGTTACCATACTGCAGAAGATTTTGTTGACTGCCTGCCAATACACACAGATAATTGTCAAAAAGATTTACCATAATAGTTGCAATTACAAAGCATAAAGGGAAATCCTGAAAAAGTTAGATGACTTGTTGACATCCAACAAAAACAGATGGGGTATTGCTCCCCACATTAACTTATCTCCAGCGCCTGTCATGTTCAAAGATGAGGAATTATGAAATGGTCCTGAGAGTGAAGATAGAAAGACATTCCTTTAATAATAAAAAGAATTCCAAGACAATCCTGAGAAAACAGTTTTTTTTTAATCAGAGTGCTTCCAATAAGCTGTCATTGACTGTGCCAAATGGGATATAAGTATAATAGAGGCTTCACTGCAAAATACAGAGAAGGAAGAAAAAGCTGAAATCTACAAGAGTTAATGCCATTTCTGTTGGCTGAGTTAAAGACAGACCAGCTGTTACATTAATATAAGAAGAGTTTTGTGCAAGTTCAAATTTTCCTTCTAAACATTATTCAGTGAAGAAAGTATGTCAGAACTTATGTAGATAAAGGTTCCCAAAGAAAATGTGCAGTTCAATATAACAACTATACCATGTGCATTTATCTATCTATCTATCTATCTATCTATCTATCTATCTATCTATCTATCTATCTATCTATCTATCTATCTATGCAGGGCCGGCGGGACTCTCTATTGAGCCCCCTACACAAACCAAAAATTAACCACGTATATAGACACGCACATACTGGAACAAAATAAAGGATTGGAGCAGCACTGTGAACAAATACCTGACTAGGCTGGTGCAAAGCTTCAAAAATAAAGGAGTGACCTCTCCTTATGTGTTAGATATCCAAAAAAGAGAACGTGAAGCAGCACTCAAATAAAGTGAATTTATTCATCCAACATGGAACCACAACGTTTCACCTCCTCTATGAAGGCATTTTCATAGAGGAGGTGAAACGTTGTGGTTCCATGTTGGATGAATAAATTCACATTATTTGAGTGCTGCTTCACGTTCTCTTTTTTTGATATCTAACACATACTGGAACATATATACTGTACATACATGAAGACAGATATTTAGACATACAGGCAAATATACATACACACATCTGGAATATATACATACAGGTAAATATATAGACGTACAGACACATATACACACACACACACACACACACACACACACCGGCAAATAAATACACAGACAGGAACATATACAAATACATAAAAAGCACATATATGCAAGCACAAAGACAAATTCACAAACAGACCCATATATACCCACACAGACCTATATATACCCAGTACAGATAATGTCGTAGATTTCATGTGCAGTCCCATGTAACACCACAGATAACACACAGTGATAACTAAGTACAGATAATGTAGTAGATATTGCCTGCAGTCCTATGTAACACCACAGATAACACAGTGCTAACTCTCTGAGTACAGATAATGTAGATGTTACCTGCAGTCCAATGTAACATCACAGATAACACAGTGATAACTCTCTGAGTACAGATAATGTCGTAGATGATAACTTTACCCACAGGCACATATAAACATACACACAGAGGCATATATATATAAGGGCAGCAGAGTATATAAGGGGCAGCAGGGTATATAAGGGGCAGCAGGGTATATAGGGGCAGCAGTAATATATTATGAAAGACCCTGGTAGCTGGCAGGTCAGAAACTGCAATAGAAAAAACTAATGTGCCTGGGGCACAATGAAACCCATTTTCCCAGCTACCAACAAAATTATAATAAGATTTAACTTTTATTAGTTCTATTTGTAAAAGGTCCAGGAGGGACACGAGAGCACAAAGAGGTTAAAATTAGCTGAAGACCATTGGCAATTGCTCTATGGAATTACTGCCGTACGAGGCAGGATTCGGTGTGCAAATCCTATCGCAAATAGGATCACTAGGTCGGCGGGTGCAGACTGCCTGACAATTGCAAGTAGCACAGTGTATTAGAGGTAGAAGCCAATAGATCATAGCAGTTAAAATTGTAAGTATAGCCCCCCCGACATGTTTCGTTGTCAACACAACGTCCTCAGCCCCGTTGTTATCCCCTGAGGACGTTGTGTTGACAACGAAACATGTCGGGGGGGGGCTATACTTACAGTTTTAACTGCTATGATCTATTGGCTTCTACCTCTAATACACTGTGCTACTTGCAATTGTCAGGCAGTCTGCAGCCGCCGACCTAGTGATCCTATTTGCGATAGGATTTGCACACCGAATCCTGCCTCGTACGGCAGTAATTCCATAGAGCAATTGCCAATGGTCTTCAGCTAATTTTAACCTCTTTGTGCTCTCGTGTCCCTCCTTGACCTTTTACAAATAGAACTAATAAAAGTTAAATCTTATTATCATTTTGTTGGTAGCTGGGAAAATGGATTTCATTGTGCCCCAGGCACATTAGTTTTTTCTATATAGGGGCAGCAGGGCATATAAGGGGCAGCAGGGAATATAAGGGGCAGCAGGGTATATAAGCATCAGCAGGTTACATAAAGGGCAGCAGGATATATAGGGGTAGCAGGATATATAGGGGCAGCAGGGTATATAGGGGCAGCAGGGTATGTAGGAGGTAGCAGAGTATATAAGGGGCAGCAGGATATATAGGGGGCAGCAGGATAAATAGGAGGCAGCAGGGTATATAGGGGCAGCAGGGTATATAGGAGGCAGCAGAGTATATAAGGGGCAGCAGGATATATAGGGGCAGCAGGGTATATAAGGGCCAGCAGGGTATATAGGAGGCAGCAGGTTATATAAAGGGCAGCAGGTTCTATAAGGGGCAGCAGGATATATAGGGCGCAGCGGGGTATATAAGGGACAGCAGGATATATAGGAGGCAGCAGGTTACATAAGGGGCAGCAGGTTATATAAGGGCAGCAGGATATATAGGGGAAAACAGGATATATAGGGGGTAGCAGGATATATAGGGGCAGCAGGTTATATAGGGGCAACAGGGTATATAGGAGGCAGCACAGATATCTTTGTTTTATCTCTTTGTTTTACAAAGAGACATAAACACATGCAGAGACGCACACACACACACACACACTGTAACATATACACATACAAACACAGAGATACATACTGTATACACACGAACACACACACACAGAGTTACACAGACACACACAGATACTCACCATCTCTCCATGCTGACAGGATCACAGGCTGTGGGTGGAGCTTCCTCCTCGTGCTCCTCGGCTGTTATTTACTCTGTGTGTGTAACTAAGAACAGAGCACAGAGTAGCGTCAGAGCCCAGTGGCGCCCCCTACATGATTTTTTTTTTTTTATATCGGAAATAAATTAATATAGTCTGTAGTTAAATTTCAAACTGAGAGAGTCTTATTTTCATCCCTTATATACCAATGTAGAGACTACAAAAATTAAAAAAGTAAGATATATATTAATAATATATATATTTATAAATTTATAATATAAATATATTTATACACGAGCCCTAAACATTCTGTTATAGCAGATCAATTAACCTTTTCGACTAGAAAGGTCTGTATCATATACTCTCTGGATTTTAATATAAAGCAGGTCAATATTTTCCATATCCAAGAGAGAATAGATTACCAAGTGAAAAGACAGTAACAGTCATTATATATAGTCCCTATTTTATAAGTAGTTCAGATTTTTAGATGCATGTCCCTCTGTTGTCATTACTTCGATCAGATTGGTCAGGGTGATTTTAATAGGTTTGGAGACATTTAACTCTATGTCGTCTTTCTTCACGAAAAAAGAGTCTAGCACAGAGACAATATTGTAGAACTTTAAACACCAACATATTTCCTGCCAAATTGAAGATATATTTTGTTTTTGCTTTATTGCCGTGTAGTCAGTTCCAGCAAGTTTTAGAACGGCGGCTGGTTCCATAGTTTGTGTGTGGCACAATCCACGTCTCTGCTTTCATACACGCATATCTGGCAGGTTAATTTGCCGACAACAGATTTAGGAGAAAGAGAATGATTACCATGATAAATAAACCATGTACAATATATCAGAATTTGTTGAATTATTTTGGCTAAAGATCCTTTTTCCCAGAAGCTTGATAAATCCGGAGTTTCACATGTGTAGGTAATAAATTGAACATGATGTGTATCCTATTTCTTGTATAGCATCAGAGAGGATTTAACACCCTTATTGATGGTTTCTCCCACATCTCGTTCTCCTATAACGTATATTTGGTACCGAGCCATTGATGTGTATTTATGTAACTCATTTCTATTGCCAGATATTCTGATGGAGCTATTAGGCACGAACTGCATTTATAAAAAGCTGGGATAAATTTGAATAAAAAAAACAGTGTATCGGGAAAATAAGGGACCATAAAAATCAAATCAAAGAAAATTGCTTGTCAGATTATTGCACTTGGGAGCAATCTGTATTATTTTCCACTGACGACACAAACATCTAGTAATTATGCAATTTAACTCACTGATCTCTTGATTGGTAAGATAAGAAAAAGACACAATGTTCTCCATTAATAAGGAACCCCCATTAGATGTGTCTAGGTAGGGGTCTTCTGCTGTTCTGTAGTTTCGACATTGACTCATGCATACTGTTGGATGTGATCCATAAAAAACATCTTGTACATATATTTCATCCTGATGGCGACTGAGCTCTGTACATTTTGTAAAGGAAACATATATACGCCATAAATGTCAAGGATTTTATTATGTGTTTGCCACTTTACATTGTTTGTAGTCTGACTTGTAGGACTTAATAAATTGTGTAACCACCAGTAGGTTGTCAGTCCATTTTTGATCGTCCTTTTCAGTAAATGGGGAAGTGTCATGTATTGTCTAAATCAAGCAAACTACAAAACAAATGCTAACGTCTTAGAGGTATTACCCAATTTCAATGTAATGCAATGAGATGTGACCTGATGATGTCTGCCAAGGGTTCAGGATCAGCACTACCAGTCAGTTCTTATTGGTATGTTGATTAAAAATCTTGAGGCATGTCTTTAGTTTTGTACCAAGTACATTTGGCAGGCATATGTGTTCAATCTGTGCATGAAAAACAAGCCAGACCGTACGAAATCTTCAAGACTTTCAAACCCTGAGATGCTCAGAAACCGAATCAGAATCTAGAGGAAATATTAGCAACAAGTAGATCAACTCAGATTAAATTTATCATTAACGGAATAATCTGGGCAACACTGGTACACGTACATATTCACCAGTAGACTACATGCCATAGTCTAACAATGAGGAATCCCCGCTAACTGCAGCTTCAATTATTATTCACTGGCTTAGATAAACTAATTTCTTTATTATGTTGACCACATTTTAAAAGGGCCGTGTTGTGGTTTTATTTGCCATTTTTTGTACATTCTGTATGAGCTACTATTTGCAGATATTTTCTATTGTATATAATGCCTGTGAAGCGGTTGAGCTACAACTTAGTATGTTAGTCTATAACCTCTACACACTGGTGATTAAAAAGGAACTTCCACAGACACCATTGGCTAACACAACATGTTTTGCTGATACAATGGTGTCCTCAGGGGTCCCTGCACACAACAAAGTCTATATAGTCTTATGGCTAATGGGTGGTCGAAGAGGGCGATGCATGACACAGGAATTTAAAGAACAACATAGAAAGGAGTCATGCAGCGCCCCCTCAGGCCGTGCACTAGACATAACAGTGTATCAGTGTAGCCCAGAATCTATTTTCCATTAATCTACTTACAAGTCCAAAGTTGTGTCCTAAGATATACTAAATAGATCTATCTATCTATCTATCTATCTATCTATCTATCTATCTATCTATCTATCTATCTATCTATCTCATATCTATCTATTGCAACATCTATGGCCGCGGACCGTCATCCTGACTTACCCTCTGACGGCCTCGGCCATGGACGAATGAGTTCCGGGCTATATCCCCCTCCTAGTAGACGCCGGCACTCACTTCCGCGTTCTGAAACCGGCTCCTTAAAGGGCCAGTACGCGCACATGCAGAATAGCTGCAATTAGCCCAGAATGCCTCTGGACTATAAAAGGGGCTCTGCCCTCCCAATCATTGCCTGAGCATTGTTGTGTTACCCTGGTTTGTCCTTGCAAATGGTCTCCTAAATGTTTTCCAGTTCCCAGTGTTTCGCGTTCCTGCTGCCTGTACCCTGTATCCCGTGATACCATGCCTCTGTGCCTTGAAGAGTTGGAGTCATGTTGTGCTCTCCGCTGCATCTACTGTGTCGCACCCCGCCGGGTGTCTGTCTACTGCCAGAGCCTCATCTTAGCCTGAAACCACCACTACTGTGTACATTGCCTCAGGTACCCTTTCAGAACTATAGGCATTGCATATACCTGTTTGGCCAGCTGCTATCCCACTACGCGGTACGGCCCAGTGGGTCCACACCCCGCGCTGTGACAGTATGCTCAGGCCATGGACCCCACTGGTCAATTCAAGGGCCTACCACTACCGCCTAGTTTTAATGGAGATGCAAGCGCATGCAGGGGATTTCTCAACTAGCGTCATATCCACTTCACCTTGCACGCCAGATCATTTCCCTCGGACGGCACCAGGATCGCCTTCATTGTTTACCTGCTTGCCGGCACAGCCATGGCGTGAGCGAACCCTATCTGGGAACGACAGGGACCCGAGACTTCCAGGGGTTCCTGCGGCTATTCCGCATTGTGTTTGAGGAGCCTGGACGAGTCTCGTCGGAAGCTACCTCTCTACTGAACCTTTGCCAGGAGGACACCTCCGTGGGTGAGTACACCATCCAGTTCCGGACCCTGGCAGGTGAGCTGTTCTGGAACAACGAGGCATTAGTAGCTTCTTCCTGACATGGACTGTCATCTGAGATCAAGGACGAACTGGCTACCCGTGATCTACCACCTACCTTGGATGACCTCATTTTACTTGCTACCCGGGTTGATATGAGGCTCAGAGAAAGATCCCAAGAGGTTCTTCGAGAGAGAAGGCTTCTTAGGTTGGCTCCCAACTTCCAGCAACCCCTCTTGTCCTCATCTGTTGCTCCATCCGAGGTCCCTATGCAAGTGGATCGACTTAGACTATCTGTCCAAGAGAAACAGCGCAGGCACACTCCTGGACTTTGTCTATATTGCGGCCTCCCTGGCCATGACGTGCATCTGTGTCCCCAGAAGCCAAAAAACTCCAACGCCTAGGATTGGTTGGGGAGACAACCTCCATTTTTGATCTTGCACTCCTCCCATTCTGCCCTGGGTGATTTTGATTAGTTTAATGCTGGTTCCTACCACCCCCAAGTATACGTAGGCCTAGTCCCAGTTCTGGGTGTATGTGCAGCATAGGTTCCCACCTCACAGAGGTCGCCTTGTCGTGGCAGGTGGGCTCATACAATTTGATCAAAATGTGCACTAAGAACAATCCTATTTGTAAGTAGATTCAGCAGTATTGCATATTTATTTATATTTAGTGGCTTAGGTGGCATTAGTGTTCGCAGTGTGCTGTCACCATTTTTTGTGTGCTGTATCTATCTATCTATCTATCTATCTATCTATCTATCTATCTATCTATCTATCTATCATCTATCTATTTATCTGATGCATATCTATCTGTATATCTATCTATCATCTATCTATATATCTGATATCTATCTATCTATCTATCTATCTATCTATCTATCTATCTATCTATCTATCTATCTATCTATCTATCTATCTATCTATCTATCTATCTATCTATCTATCTATCTATCTATCTATCTATCTATCCATCCTATATCTTTATCTATCTATCAACTATCTATCTCATATCTATCTATCTCATATCTATCTATCTATCTATCTATCTATCTATCTATCTATCTATCTATCTATCTATCTATCTATCTATCTATCTATCTATCTATCTAGCGATATATCTCATCTATCTATCTATCTATCTATCTATCTATCTATCTATCTATCTATCTATCTATCTATCTATCTATCTATCTATCTATCTATCTATCTATCTATCTCATATCTATCTATCTATCTCATATCCATCTTTCTATCTATCCCATATCTTTATCTATCTAGCCGTTAAAAAAAAACTTTTTTGGTTGCCAAGTCAAGGCTGGCCAAATATTCTAAAAATTGGTTGAAGATCACCTATTACACAACATTGTATCGTGTCAAGGAGACCACATCGGTGTACACCACCAAGCTAAACTGAATTAGATCAGGAAAAGGAAAAGGGGGAAAAGGCATGTGGTCTGTGAGAAAATTAATATATAACTTTTATTGTTTTTACATTAAAAGGAACAATGTGATTAAAAGGTCAAGTGGTGCAATTTGGTATGTGTAAGTGACCCCTCAGTTCACATACCCTTGGCCATGAGTTATATGATAAGATGGTATGTAATATTGCTGTCAATATGCTCCGTTAACAGTACTTAATGAATAGACTGTCAGAATGCCACAAATTGCACTGCAAAAAATTAAAGCTAATGGGCTATAAACTATGCTGATCACTCTGTCTTAAATTAAGACTTGCTGTATTACTAAGGTTGGGGTTGTATCAGTTACACTATGTAACAAACAGCGCAGCTGGGCCAATAGTGGTATGCCCTGCCGCGTGTTGAGAATGAAAAATTGTTACGTTATTGTGATAAGCGAGGTGAAACCCCGCAAGACTCACTCCCCTGCGTTAGTGTTGATGTTACAATGTGAACAGTCAGATAACCGTACCCTCACGCTGGTGTCCCTGCAGATCAGAGCAGCAGCGTGGGGAACGGCCGTGTATGTAAAATGGAAACACTCTCAGCTGTCAGCCAAGAGACGGTGTGAAGGAGTCATTCACGGGAGTGACTCTGCTGTCAAAGCGGTCGTGAGCAGTAGTAGCCGTACTCAGCTGTCAGCCGAGAGGCAGTGTCACGATGACCGCCTGCAGATTGCCTATGTTCTACAGCAAGATATAACCCAGTATTAAACTGGGTAAAAGCGGAGCGGTAAGGGCTCAAGATTGAGACCAAACATCACCCCGAAAACGACTTATTATGTGCGGTGGGGCTGCTGTCAATACTCGTGGGTGAATGTGAGTCACCAACGGGAGCTGGCACAAGGGCCAGATAGGAATTAGACACCCAGCTGGTTTGAAAGTAACAGCAGGGCGTACTGCAGCCACGAGTATAGGCAACCAGCACGCAGCTAGCAGCCGTGAGCGCACATAAGAGGATCGTAGAGCTAGTGAATAGACTGTACTGGGGCCTTGACAGCTGAGGCCAAGTGGTGCACCAGAGGATTGTTAAAATTTACTAAGCACCCGACACGCGTTTCGCCAGAATTCTGGCTTCTTCTAGGGGTGAAAAGCCGCCATTAAACCGCCCTATAAATAGGGTTCTTGGTTAATTGACAGCCCCATTAGCCAATCAGAGACCTTGGTCTCGATTGGTATGGAAATAAAAGTATTTATCATCAAGGATTATTAGATATATGGCAACAGCTATAGTACACCATAAATATGTCTGAGTTCAAGTTAAATTGCAGGCATGTCATGAGCCTTGCAAATATGCAGATGTCCATTAACACTAGAAAATGAGAGAGATATATTAGGGGGATTTAACATCCTTAGTCCCCCATATATTGTAAAAAGCAGCATTTTTGGAAGATTTTATGAGGGGATTTTTATATATTTTTTCTCCTAATATTTTTATTACTTTATTTTCTTATTCTTATTTTTACAAGAAGCAGCCAAAACCGAGGTTTTTATTTATTATAAGAAGCAGCCAAAACCAAAATTTTCATTTAGTCCCGTGGGACTCACTGTCTTCATGTGGAAGATCCATTCGCTCTCCTTTTTAAGGAGTGCCTGATCTAGATTGCCCCTTCTGATGCCCAGATGTATTTGGCACAGGGCCCAGCCTTTCAAGGAGGTCCAGTCAGAATTGTGTACGTCCCCAAAGTGTCTAGCTATTGGGGTCGGGTTAAATGGCTTGTTTTTGGTCTTACAATCTTTCATCTTTTTTTCAAAGTTGATTATTGAATTGATATGCTCGCGGATCCATATGCGCAATTCTCTCTTGGTTTTCCCAATATATTTCAGGCCACACAGACATTCGAGGCAGTAAATCACACCAGGAGTGGAACATCTTATGTGATCTGTAATCCGATGGAGGTTACCTAGGGCATCCACAAATTCTTTTTTATCCACTAGTACCCGACAGGCTCTGCACATTCTACACGGATAAAAACCAGGACTGAGTACCTTATTAGCTCTGTTTTTTCTTGAAAAGTGACTTTGTACCAAGATATTTGAAATGGTTCTACATTTTCTGTATCCCAAGGAGACTTTATTGCCAAGAAGATTTTTAAGTACAGGGTCACTAAGTAAAATGTTCCAATGGCGGTTCAGGATATGCGTCATTTCATCCCAGTTTTCATTGTAGTCTGTAATAAATCGTGGTTGTGGTTGTGCTATGTTAGCCCTAATTTTTGGGGTCAACAAGCTGTCACGATCGGTCCTCAGCGCCCAGTTATAGGCTTTCTTAACCCCTTCCCTCTTTAGCCACTTTTGACCTTCCTGACCAAGCCTCATTTTTCAAATCTGACATGTTTCACTTTATGTGGTAATAACGTCGGAATGCTTGTACCTATCCAAGCGATTCTGAGATTGTTTTCTCGTGACACATTGGACTTTATGTTACTGGCAAAATTTGCCCGATACATTCAGTATTTAATTGTGAAAAACACCAAAATATAGTGAAAAATTGCAAAAAATAGCATTTTTATCAATTTAAATGTATCTGCTTGTAAGACAGGCAGTTATAACACACAAAATTGTTGCTAATTAACATCCCCCATGTGTCTACTTTAGTTTGGCATCGTTTTTTGAACATCCTTTTATTTTTCTAGGACGTTACAAGGCTTAGAACTTTAGCAGCAATTTCTCACATTTTCAAGAAAATTTCAAAAGGCTATTTTTACAGGGGCCAGTTCAGTTCTGAAGTGGCTTTGAGGGCCTTATATATTAGAAACCCCCAAAAAGTCACCCCATTTTAAAAACTGCACCCCTCAAAGTATTCAAAACAGCATTCAGAAAGTGTTTTAACCCTTTAGACGTTTCACAGGAATGAAAGCAATATAGAGGGGAAATTTATAAATTTCGTTTTTTTTTGCAGAAATTCATTTTGAATCCATTTTTTGTGTAACACAGAAAGTTTCACCAGAAAAATGCAACTCAATATTTATTGCCCAGATTCTGCAGTTTTTAGAAATATCCCACATGTCGCCCTAGCGTGCTTATGGACTGAAACACAGGCCTCCGAAGCAAAGGAGCACCTTGAGGATTTTGGGGCCTTGTTTTTATTACAATATATTTTAGGCACCATATCCGGTTTGAAGGACTCTTGCGGTGCCAAAACAGTGGAAACCGCCCACAAGTGACCCCATTTTGGAAACTACACCCCTTGAGGAAATTATCTAGGGGTATAGTGAGCATTTTGACCCCACAGGTTTTTTGCAGAAATTATTGGAAGTAGGATGTGAAAATGAAAATCTACATTTTTCACAATAAAACGTAGGTTTAGCTCATTTTTTTTTCATTTCCACAAGGACTAAAAGAGAAAAAGCACCACAACATTTGTAGAGCAGTTTGTCCCGAGTAAAACAGTACCCCACATTTGATCATAGACTGCTGTTTGGACACATGGCAGGGCTTAGAAGGGAAGGAACCCCATTTGGCTTTTGGAGCTCAAATTTAGCAGGAATGGTTTGCGGAGGCCATGTCACATTTGCAAAGCCCCTGAGGGCACAAAACAGTGGAAACCCCCCACAAGTGACCCCATTTTGGAAACTACACCCCTTGAGGAAATTATCTAGGGGTATAGTGAGCATTTTGACCCCACAGATTTTTTGCAGAAATTATTGGAAGTAGGATGTGAAAAATGAAAATCTACATTTTTCCCAATAAAACGTAGGTTTAGCTAATTTTTTTTCATTTTCACAAGGTCTAAAAGAGAAAAAGCACCACAACATTTGTAGAGCAGTTTGTCCCGAGTAAAACAGTACCCCACATTTGATCATAGACTGCTGTTTGGACACACGGCAGGGCTTAGAAGTGAAGGAACCCCATTTGGCTTTTGGAGCTCAAATTTAGCAGGAATGGTTTGCGGATGCCATGTCGCATTTGCAAAGCCCCTGAGGGCACAAAACAGTGGAAACCCCCAACAAGTGACCCCATTTTGGAAACTACACCCCTTGAGGAAATTATCTAGGGGTATAGTGAGCATTTTGACCCCACAAATTTTTTGCAGAAATTATTGGAAGTAGGATGTGAAAATGAAAATCTACATTTTTCCCAATAAAACGTAGGTTTAGCTCATTTTTTTTCATTTCCACAAGGACTAAAAGAGAAAAAGCACCACAACATTTGTAGAGCAGTTTGTCCCGAGTAAAACAGTACCCCACATTTGATCATAGACTGCTGTTTGGACACACGGCAGGGCTTAGAAGGGAAGGAACCCCATTTGGCTTTTGGAGCTCAAATTTAGCAGGAATGGTTTGCGGATGCCATGTCGCATTTGCAAAGCCCCTGAGGGCACAAAACAGTGGAAACCCCCCACAAGTGACCCCATTTTGGAAACTACACCCCTTGAGGAAATTATCTAGGGGTATAGTGAGCATTTTGACCCCACAAATTTTTTGCAGAAATTATTGGAAGTAGGATGTGAAAATGAAAATCTACATTTTTCCCAATAAAACGTAGGTTTAGCTCATTTTTTTTCATTTCCACAAGGACTAAAAGAGAAAAAGCACCACAACATTTGTAGAGCAGTTTGTCCCGAGTAAAACAGTACCCCACATTTGATCATAGACTGCTGTTTGGACACACGGCAGGGCTTAGAAGGGAAGGAACCCCATTTGGCTTTTGGAGCTCAAATTTAGCAGGAATGGTTTGCGGATGCCATGTCGCATTTGCAAAGCCCTTGAGGGCACAAAACAGTGGAAACCCCCCACAAGTGACCCCATTTTGGAAACTACACCCCTTGAGGAAATTATCTAGGGGTATAGTGAGCATTTTGACCCCACAAATTTTTTGCAGAAATTATTGGAAGTAGGATGTGAAAATGAAAATCTACATTTTTCCCAATAAAACGTAGGTTTAGCTCATTTTTTTTCATTTCCACAAGGACTAAAAGAGAAAAAGCACCACAACATTTGTAGAGCAGTTTGTCCCGAGTAAAACAGTACCCCACATTTGATCATAGACTGCTGTTTGGACACACGGCAGGGCTTAGAAGGGAAGGAACCCCATTTGGCTTTTGGAGCTCAAATTTAGCAGGAATGGTTTGCGGATGCCATGTCGCATTTGCAAAGCCCCTGAGGGCACAAAACAGTGGAAACCCCCCACAAGTGACCCCATTTTGGAAACTACACCCCTTGAGGAAATTATCTAGGGGTATAGTGAGCATTTTGACCCCACAAATTTTTTGCAGAAATTATTGGAAGTAGGATGTGAAAATGAAAATCTACATTTTTCCCAATAAAACGTAGGTTTAGCTCATTTTTTTTCATTTCCACAAGGACTAAAAGAGAAAAAGCACCACAACATTTGTAGAGCAGTTTGTCCCGAGTAAAACAGTACCCCACATTTGATCATAGACTGCTGTTTGGACACACGGCAGGGCTTAGAAGGGAAGGAACCCCATTTGGCTTTTGGAGCTCAAATTTAGCAGGAATGGTTTGCGGAGGCCATGTCGCATTTGCAAAGCCCCTGAGGGCACAAAACAGTGGAAACCCCCCACAAGTGACCCCATTTTGGAAACTACACCCCTTGAGGAAATTATCTAGGGGTATAGTGAGCATTTTGACCCCACAGGCTTTTTGCAGAATTTATTGGAAGTAGGCCGTGAAAATGAAAATGTAAATTTTAACCAATAAAACGTAGGTTTAGCAAAATTTTTTTTCATTCCCACAAGGACTAAAGGAGAAAAAGCACCACAACATTTGTAGAGCAGTTTATCCTGAGTAAAACAGTACCCCACATGTGGTCATAAACGGCTGTTTGGACACACGGCAGGGCTCAGAAGGGAAAGAACACCATTTGGAGTTCAAATGTAACTGGAATGGTTTGCGGTGGCCATGTCGCATTTGCAAAGCCCCTGAGGGGTCAAAACAGTAGAACCCCCCCACAAGTGACCCCATTTTGGAAACTACACCCCTTGAGTAAATTATCTAGGGGTATAGTGAGCATTTTGACCCCACAGGCTTTTTGCAGAATTTATTGGAAGTAGGCCGTGAAAATGAAAATGTAAATTTTAACCAATAAAACGTAGGTTTAGCAAAATTTTTTTTCATTCCCACAAGGACTAAAGGAGAAAAAGCACCACAACATTTGTAGAGCAGTTTATCCTGAGTAAAACAGTACCCCACATGTGGTCATAAACGGCTGTTTGGACACACGGCAGGGCTCAGAAGGGAAAGAACACCATTTGGAGTTCAAATGTAACTGGAATGGTTTGCGGTGGCCATGTCGCATTTGCAAAGCCCCTGAGGGGTCAAAACAGTAGAACCCCCCCACAAGTGACCCCATTTTGGAAACTACACCCCTTGAGTAAATTATCTAGGGGTATAGTGAGCATTTTGACCCCACAGGCTTTTTGCAGAATTTATTGGAAGTAGGCCGTGAAAATGAAAATGTAAATTTTAACCAATAAAACGTAGGTTTAGCAAAATTTTTTTTCATTCCCACAAGGACTAAAGGAGAAAAAGCACCACAACATTTGTAGAGCAGTTTATCCTGAGTAAAACAGTACCCCACATGTGGTCATAAACGGCTGTTTGGACACACGGCAGGGCTCAGAAGGGAAAGAACACCATTTGGAGTTCAAATGTAACTGGAATGGTTTGCGGTGGCCATGTCGCATTTGCAAAGCCCCTGAGGGGTCAAAACAGTGGAAACCCCCACAAGTGACCCCATTTTGGAAACTACACCCCTTGAGTAAATTATCTAGGGGTATAGTGAGCATTTAAAAAAATGTTTCAATTAAAATCCATGGATGTGTGATAAACTTTGAAGCACTCTTTTATGCACAGGCCAGGTTTGTCGGGACAGGTTTCACAATGATAAGTTGTGTCTCGTCTTCTCCCTCTGTTGTAACACACTTTACACCTTTTTTGGCTCCTTCCCTTTTTACCAGTGGGGGGGATTTCGCCAGGAAAGTGTTGCCCTGGTACAATACGTGGACCATCGCTTCTAGAAGTACTGGGGCTCTCCCCTTCCTGGTCCCCAAATACAAGGGCCTTGATAACCGCTTCTTGAAACTGAAGGAATGTCCCTGTCCGGCCTGCACATCGGTATAGCACGTAAGCGTTATACAATGCCATCTGTACCACGTGCACGGCCAGCTTTTTGTACCACGTCTTTGTTTTACGCATGGCACTGTACGGCTTCAGTACTTGATCAGAGAGATCAACACCTCCCATGTACTTATTGTAGCCGAGGATGCAGTCTGGCTTGGGGGTCATTGTGGTGCTACCTCGGACAGGGACAGGGGTGATGCCACTACCGTGTATTGTGGTCAACATAAGGACGTCCCTCTTGTCCTTATACTTGACCAGCAACAAGTTATCGCTGTGTAGTGCCCTGCTTTCTCCTTTTCTTAGGGGTTGCCCAATCAGATTTTTAGAGAGGCCTCTCTGATTTTTGCGCACGGTGCCGCATGCTACAGTACTTCTGGTGGAGAGGCATTTAAATAGTGGGATGCTGGTATAGAAGTTATCCACGTAAAGGTGATAACCCTGGTCCAGCAGTGGGTGCATCAAGTCCCACACTATTTTTCCACTAACTCCCAGGACAGGGGGGCATTCTGGAGGTTCTATCCTGGTGTCCTTCCCTTCATAAACCCGAAACCTGTAGGTGTACCCTGAGCTGCTCTCGCACAGCTTGTACATTTTAATTCCATACCTCGCCCTCTTGCTTGGCAGGTATTGGCGGAATTTTAGTCTCCCCTTAAAATGTACAAGGGACTCGTCTATTGCTATGTTCTTTTCGGGGGTGTACACTTCCTGAAATTTGGTGCAGAAATAATCAATCATTGGCCTGATTTTGAATAGGCGGTCGTATGTGGGGTCATCACGGGGCGGGCACTGTGCATTATCATTATAATGCAAAAATTTCAGAATAATTTCAAATCGTGCCCGGGTCATTGCCATGTGGTATAATGGGGTGCTGTATAAAATGTCCGCACTCCAGTATTGCCTAATCTCTGGTTTTTTTACTAGGCCCATATGTAGGACAAGGCCCCAAAATTTCATCATCTCCGCTGCCTCTATGGGGGTCCACCTAGCAAATGATGACGTGGGGTTTTGGGCTAAAAATTGTTGGGCATATAAATTTGTTTGGGCCGCCATTACATTAACAAAATCCTCAGTGAAAAACAGATTGAAATAGTGAATTTCTGCGAGGCCTACAGTCTCAAATAGAATTCCAGAGCTCCCTGTGAAATCTGGAATGTGAGGCTCATAATTATCAGGGGGTGGGTTCCACAGGGTATTGCTCATTTGGGGGGTTGCCTCAGCTGATGTCCTGGGGCGTCTTTGCGGGGGTTCCTCATCACTGGATGAGGATGATGAGGTCAAGATGAATGGGGCAATTTCCTCTTCTCCCTCGCTGGCCGATTCAGTGTCAGAGGCCAGGATGGCGTATGCCTCCTCAGCGGAGTAGAGCCTTTGAGATGATTGGGCCATTTTTATTAGGGGGGTATGTAGTGCTTCAACACGTGTAATACTCTTTATAGAGGTGGTTTTGTATGTTGTGCTTTTACACGTGTAATATGAAATTTATAGGAAAAAAAAAAGAAAGAGAAGAATAAGAAAAATTTAGGAGAAAGAAATTTATTGAACGTTCAATATAGAACTGTAAAAAAAACTGAGCTACAACTGTGTCGCTACGCTATCAGAAATTTAGTGAACAAATTTCAGTTAAAAAAAACTGAATGTATGTCACTAAATGGACGCTGACTATAAGATGTAAATTTATACTAAAACTGTCGCTACGCTATCAAAAATTTAGTGAACAAACTTCAGTTAAAAAAAACTGAATGTTCGTCACTAAACGGACGCTGACTATAACGCTATAAATTTATACTAACTGTCGCTACGCTATCAAAAATTTAGTGAACGAACTTCAGTTAAAAAAAAACTGAATGTCCGTCACTAAATGGACGCTGACTATAAGATGTAAATTTATACTAAAACTGTCGCTACGCTATCAAAAATTTAGTGAACAAACTTCAGTTAAAAAAAACTGAATGTTCGTCACTAAACGGACGCTGACTATAACGCTATAAATTTATACTAACTGTCGCTACGCTATCAAAAATTTAGTGAACGAACTTCAGTTAAAAAAAAACTGAATGTCCGTCACTAAATGGACGCTGACTATAAGATGTAAATTTATACTAAAACTGTCGCTACGCTATCAAAAATTTAGTGAACAAACTTCAGTTAAAAAAACTGAATGTCCGTCACTAAACGGACGCTGACTATAACGCTATAAATTTATACTAACTGTCGCTACGCTATCAAAAATTTAGTGAACGAACTTCAGTTAAAAAAAACTGAATGTTCGTCACTAAACGGACACTGACTATAACGCTATAAATTTATACTAACTGTCGCTACGCTATCAAAAATTTAGTGAACGAACTTCAGTTAAAAAAAAACTGAATGTCCGTCACTAAATGGACGCTGACTATAAGATGTAAATTTATACTAAAACTGTCGCTACGCTATCAAAAATTTAGTGAACAAACTTCAGTTAAAAAAACTGAATGTCCGTCACTAAACGGACGCTGACTATAACGCTATAAATTTATACTAACTGTCGCTACGCTATCAAAAATTTAGTGAACGAACTTCAGTTAAAAAAAACTGAATGTTCGTCACTAAACGGACACTGACTATAACGCTATAAATTTATACTAACTGTCGCTACGCTATCAAAAATTTAGTGAACGAACTTCAGTTAAAAAAAAACTGAATGTCCGTCACTAAACGGATGCTGACTATAAGATGTAAATTTATACTAACTGTCGCTACGCTATCAAAAATTTAGTGAACGAACTTCAGTTAAAAAAAACTGAATGTCCGTCACTAAACGGACGCTGACTATAACGCTATAAATTTATACTAACTGTCGCTACGCTATCAAAAATTTAGTGAACGAACTAAATGTCCGTCACTAAATGGACGCTAACTATAAGAAGTCAATTTATTCAAACTGTATAAAAAAATATATAGCTAGAACTTCTGCTATATATCTTTTTTTACAAAACGGACGTCAGTAAACGTCCGCTACTCTAATGCTAGTCTTTTTTTTTTACAGTTTTATAAAATGAAGAAAAAAAGGCCAAAAAAAAACCTGCGTAAACAAATTACCACTGAGGCTGATTATTAGACTCAGCACTCAGTAGCCGCAGGGCGCACGCAAAAAAAAGGTGCAGTAATAAAAAAGGCCAAAAAATAAAAAAAATTACCACGGATGCTGATCAGTGATGGCGGTCACTGATCAGCACTCAGTGGCCGCAGGGCGCACACAGGGAGGTGCAAAATACAAAAAAAAAGGAAGTCCTGTGCCAAAAATTGGCGGTCAGTGATGGCGGTCACTGATCCGCACTCGGCGGCCGCAGGACGTAAAAAGGGAAAGATGGGGAGGGTGGGATGGGGGGGGAGGGTACAGGGATAAGAAGTTTAGGAAAAAAAACAAGCGCTGCTGCTAAAAAAAAAAAAAATCAGCAGCAGCACAGTTGATGATGATGACGGTTCACTCTTCTGCAGGAAGCAGTCGGATGAAGACGTCACAGCAGGATCGCAGCACAGAAGGCCTCAGATTCGGTAAGTTGGCTTCACAGACGGTCACACCAGCTCTGCTCACCGTTCCTAACCGGAATGAGGTGGGCAGGGCCGGTGTAGGGTGTTTCAAACACCCGCCATGGCTGCGATTGGTCGGTCGGTGCTGACCGACCAACCATAGCGATCTGGGGGCTGGCATCACCGCCATTTTTTACATGGAACATGGTAGTCATTGGTGCTGTCCTAGACAGCACCAATCACCACCATATCACTGTGCCCTGTGGCACAGTGATTGGCAAAAGCCGCAAACAGCCGCAATTGGCCGGTCTGAATTGAACGGCCAATGGCGGCGATCGCCGATGCGGGGGGGAGGCGACACCCCCCTGGGCATCGTGTACAGATGTCCTGCTGTTATGAACAGCAGCCATCTTTACTTTAAAACTTTTATTTTTGATACGGTAACCCCTTCTGCATTTGACGTACATGTACGGCAAGATGCGGGAAGTCAATGCTTTCCATGACGTACATGTACGGCAAATGTCGGGAAGGGGTTAATATTCCTGTTGCTGTAATTCCTGCTTAACAGCCTGTTTTTTAATTCTGTTGCCCGCGTTTTGAAAAGCTGGAAGGTAGAGCAATTCCGTCTGAGGCGCAGGAACTCTCCCTTTGGTATGCCTCTAATGGTGTTGACAGAGTGTGCACTTGTTGCATCCAAAAGGCTATTTGTAGCTGTTTTCTTGCGGTAGAGGTCTCTCTCAATTGTGCCTTGCTCATTGGTGAACAGCCTCACATCCAGGAAAGGGATTGACTGCTGGTCATATGTAAGAGTTAGTCTAAGAATGAAATTGTTGGTATTCAAAACCCTTATAAACTCTTCAAGTTCTATAGAGGGACCATTCCAGATGAGTAATATGTCATCTATGAATCTTCGCCAAATGTTAATCCTAGATGTGAATTTTTCCATTTCGGGACAGAAGACATGACATTCTTCCCACCAGCCCAGGTATAAATTGGCAAAGGTGGGTGCCACTGCCGCTCCAATGGCTGTTCCACGTAGCTGCAGGTAGAATCTACCATCAAAAAGGAAATAGTTATGCTTCAGAATAAACATAAGTGCACGTAGGACAAAGTCTCTACGAGATAAATTATAACCTTCCCTTCTCTGCAGGAAGAATTCCACCGCTGTGCAGCCTACCTTGTGATCTATGCTGGTGTAGAGGGACTCCACATCACATGTGGTAAGCCATTCGTTCTCCTCCAGGGAGCTACCATTAAGGTCTTTGAGGGCCTGCATGGTGTCCCTGGTGTGGGAGGGCAACTGGTATACCAATTCGCGTAGTTCTTCATCTAACCAGTGATTACATTTCTCAGTCAGATTCCCCACACCAGAGACAATGGGCCTCCCTGGAGGATTAGTGGAGTTTTTGTGCACTTTTGGAAGGAGATAGAACGTGGCAATTCTAGGGTATTGTACCCTCATATAATCTCTCTCTTTGGCGGTTATAGCCCCTCCTTCAAAACCATCCTGTATCATGTTATTATATTCCGTGAGGAATTGTTCTGTTGGATCTCTCCAAAGTGGCCGATAACAAGCTTTGTCCAATAGTTGCTTTTTTGCTTCCTGTACGTATTTTTCCTTGGACCAGATGACAACATTACCCCCCTTATCGGAATTTTTAAAAACAACATCATCCCTTTTCCGCATTTCTGTTATGTGCCGATGGTTTATCTCTTTGGTCCCTTATATCCCCTAGTTAAGTACCACTGTCACATAAACACATGAATTTACTGCCCAAGTTTCTGGTGTATGTACATTGCCTATAACAATACTTAGTGAATATTTGTTACTGCCCTGGTCCCCAGTTAAGTCTTCTAGTCCTCACTCAGTAGTGTAATAGAGTTCAATAAACTAACGTCTCTGCTCTTTATCACTATACTCTTTACCTGTCTTTTCTAGAATGAAATTAAAGGGACACTCCTGCCAAAACTAAGCTTTCCCATGTGTACCATTATGGTATTCCATGTGTCAGTCCCTCACCTGTTATTTCTATCTCTATATATCAGACTGGCGTGGTTGCTTAGCAGCAGTGTGGATCAGGCTCGGTGACGCGCTTTCTCTACTTGATTCTATGGAGATCTATGTGTCACCCATCACAGGCTTCAGTAGTTCCTGTACCACACTTTGCACAGGGGGGACAGAAACTTCTATCATCATCTACCACTGATACTTAGACAGGTACCTGTCACACAGGTAAAATGTAGAAGAATATAGTGCAGGCTCCCTGTCTGTATACTTATGGTCTCTCAGCTTATTTAGGAGAATATAGGGAGAATGATAATCACAGTGTAATGTAGACATGGAAAGTTGTGCTTCCACTGGAGGTCTTTAACCCCTTCCCGACATCCGCCGCGTCACGGTCTGTGGGTATGTTGACCCACTAGGCCGCACCGCCATAGCGGGGAGGCAGCTGGCCAAACGACAGAGCACCCCAGCAATACAAAGTCCCACAAAAGGGTACCTGAATAGACCAGACAGTGGACGAGGCTTTGGCACGGATGGAGGTGGGTGCAGCACGTTATGCCAGACGTGGCAGATTACAGCAGGTGCAGCATGTTGCGCCAGGCATGGCGGATCACACTGGACGAGGAAGATGGTACCAGACCTGGCAGATGAAAGCAGGTGCAGCACATTGCGCCAGACGGGGCGGATCACACTGGATGTGGAAGATGGCACTGAACGTGTGTAAAGGGAAGTGTTTTATATATATTTATATCTATGTACATGTGAGTAGATATATTTGTCCCTCCAGAAAGGTGTCTATTCAGGGGACACATCCAATGCATTCACACTGCCTGCCCCCCCCCCCCCCCCCCTCATCAGGTAATGAGACACCTTGGGGGGTGAAAGCCATAAGCAGTGAACAAATCCTGTATTTCCAGGAAACAGGAAGTTCCCACTGCCTGCCCCCTCCCTCGCCAGGTAATGAGATTCCATGGGGGGGACATAAAGAGTCACACCCCCACACACTTGCACGTGCATGAGCATGTGATGTCACACAGATGTGCACGGGAGGGTTTAAAAGGACAAACTTCCCACACTTCTTCCTCTTGGCTCTCCCCTCTTTTCCTGCCTCCCTCAACAGAGACCAACTCACTAACTTTGGACCACATGAACTGCTAAGTATCCACGTGTAGCAGCTCTCGTAACCCTCTCCCCTCTACACACCTAACCCTTCACCTCTCTCCCCTATACACTTACCCCTTACTTCTCCCCCCTACACAACGAGCTGGTGACCCATCTGCCTATACAAACCTTCCCTGGTCAACTCTATCTCACTTGCCTGCACATTACCTGAACCCTGGTACACAGCAACCCATTCCCCTTGTTAACCCTTTATCCTCCTTATTCCATGTTAACCCTTCAGTGCACAGGGACAGTTATTGCTAGGAGGGAGTGGGACAGAAACAGTGAGCATGTGTATTGTATTGTAACGTAACTTCTATGTATTTTAGTTGGAGCCAGGTGGGGGGAGGGTCTCACAGAAGCAAGCATGAGTGAATGCACTGTATGTTTAGGTAAGTGGGTGGTGGTATAAAGTAGGATTGTGATACCGTGCTTACGTACTACGTATAGTGTGAGTATACTCAGTATATATTTACCTGTTATATGTATTGGGGTATACTGATACTATACTGTGATTGGTTATTGTGTTCTGCGCTCGGTGTATTCTATATGTAAGTGTGATTATTGTTAGTAATCGTATACACTTACTTAGTAGCAAAACAAGCAGACAAACGTTAGTATACGATAAAGGTAGGGGAACTAGGCATCACCATAGGGACCCTGAAATATAAAGGTGGTAGTAATAGTGGGTGACATAAGCAAGTGAACCCCACCATTACCCCAGCCCTTTTACAACGTGGCAGCTGACACAGGACGTGGCAGATGACACAGGACGTGGCAAACGACAGCAGGTGCAGTAGACACGACTCCAACACTAGTAGGCACAGGAACAAGAACACAGCACAGGATGAAGGAACAGGTAACAGGGCACTGGTAACAACTGGAATGGGAAAACACTAAGGGACCATTTGCAAGACAGACTTGGGATACACTAAGGGTATGTTCACACGGCATATTTTCAGATGTAATTCGGGCATTTTACGCCTCGAATTACGCCTAAAAAAAATGGCTCCAATACGTCTGCAAACATCTGCCCATTGATTTAGATGGGTTTTCTGTGCAGACGAGGTGTATTTTTACACGTCGCTGTCAAAAGACGGTGCGTAAAAAGAAGCCTGCCTCAAAGAGGTGCATATCACTTCTTGGGACGTAATTGGAGCCGTTTTTCATTGACTCCATTGAAAAACAGCTCCAATTACGTCCGTAAGGAACACTGCGAAAAACGCGTCCACTTGCAAAAACGTCTGAAATTCAGGAGCTGTTTTCGCCTTAAAACAGCTCCGTAATTGCAGACGTATTTTGCGTTGCCATGTGAACATACCCTAACAATGCTCAGGCAAGGATGAGAAGGGCAGTGCCCTTCTTGTAGTCCAGGAAATCATGTGTAGATGATGATGATGATTGTTCACATGTGCGCGCGCTGGCCCTTTAATACCAGGCACAAGGGCGTGCGCGTACCCTACGGGACACAGCGGACCAGAGCGGAAGTGAGCGCTGGCGTCTCCAAGGAAAGAGATGCAAGCCAGCGCTCACTAATCCATGGCTGAAGGCATCGGGAGGTGAGTAAACCCGACGGTTCGCAGCCATGGATGCTACACGCCGTATATGTACAGCGCTGTCGGGCAGGGGTTCCCGCAACGAGCAGTACTATTACGTTGTGGTAATAGTGTGGGCTCAGGACCTGAGCCCACACCATCACCGCCGGGTACCAGCTGTCTGTTACAGCTGACACCCTGATGTAGCGGCCAGGACCAAAGCTTGGCTCCGAGATGGCCGATTAACCCCTTAGATGCTGCGTTCAATAGAGATCGCTGGGTTGCCAGTGACTGCAATAGCAACCAGAGGCCTAATACTGGCCTCCCGGTCTGCCAGCAATGGAAGCCATCTATGCCCCGCTCGGAGTCGCTGGGCCTAAAAGGCTTCCGGTACCAACGGCAAGAAGCCGGTGTCATCAGCAGTAGGTGGTATGTTACAGCGGACACGCTGCTGTAATGGCAGGAACCGGAGCTAGATCCGATCCCTGCCATCAACCCCTTAGAAGCAGCAATCGCTTTCGATCGCTGCATCTTAGTGGTTTGTAACAAATCGGCAGCTCTGCCATGCGATGGCAGCTACTATGGCAACAGGAGGCCTAACAATGGCCCGTACGATTGGCTCTATGCTATCCCCAAGTCTGTTCTTCACAAAAAAAATAGACCCACACTTGGCTTAACTATAAGGGTATGTGCACACGATGAGAGGCTTTTACGGCTGAAATGACAGACTGTTTTCAGGAGAAAACAGCTGCCTCGTTTCAGCCGTAAAAGCTCCTCCTCGTATTATGTGAGGCGTCTGTGATGCTCGTAAATCTTGAGCTGCTCTTCATTGAGTTCAATGAAGAATGGCTCAAATTACGTCAAACGACGACGCGTAAATTACAGGTCGTCTGCACAGTACGTCGGCAAACCCATTCAAATGAATGGGCAGATGTTTGCCGACGTATTGTAGCCCTATTTTCAGGCGTAAATCGAGGCATAATACGCCTCGTTTACGCCTGAAAATAGGTAGTGCGAACCCAGCCTAAAGGTTGTTTCAAATGCAATCGTACTAAATGCATCTGCTGCAATACAATCAAAACATCAACTGAATTCACCTCCACGGCCAACAACAAAACATTTAAAATAAAACAATACATTAACTGTAACACGACATATGTGGTTTATTTAATCACGTGTACTAAATGTAAACTACAGTATATTGGGAGAACGTCCTGCAGTCTCAAAACGCGCATCCGCCGCCATCTATCAGACGCATTGATTAAGAACCGCAGCATTTCAGCGGTGTCTTTTCATTGCGCATCATGTCATAATGGAATGGAGATGTATCTTCCCTTATTGTACAAGGCATAGAAAGGGTTAATTGCTCATCCAGGGGTGGAGACCATTTAAAACAACTCAGAAATAGAGAAGCTTTCTGGATGTTTCTACTTGGCACCTGTGCACCTAAAGAGTTAAACCGCCGACTAGATCTCATCCTTTTCTATTAAGATTGTTTTCTCTTACACAGTCCCTCACATTTATTGTTAGGTCCCTATGAAATTTGTAACATTGATATGTGTCTTTTTCTCTAATCCACTGCTTTTAACACACACCTGATTTTAGAACATGTGATTATTTCTCTGTTCATGATTGGCTGCATATATATATATATATATATATATATATATATATATAAATATATATACAGGGTGGGGCATTTATATGGATACACCTAAATAAAATGGGAATGGTTGGTGATATTAACTTCCTGTTTGTGGCACATTAGTATATGGGAGGGGGGAAACTTTTCAAGCTGGGTGTTGACCATGGCGGCCATTTTGAAGTCGGCCATTTTGTATGCAACTTTAGTTTTTTCAATGGGAAGAGGGTCATGTGACACATCAAACTTATCGAGAATTTCACAAGAAAAAAAATGGTGTGCTTGCTTTTAACGTTACTTTATTCTTTCATGAGTTATTTACAAGTTTCTGACCACTTATAAAATGTGTTCAAAGTGCTGCCCATTGTGTTGGATTGTCAATGCAACCCTCTTCTCCCACTCTTCACACACTGATAGCAACACCGCAGAAGAAATGCTAGCACAGGCTTCCAGTATCCGTAGTTTCAGTTGCTGCACATCTCGTATCTTCACAGCATAGACAATTGCCTTCAGATGACACCAAAGATAAAAGTCTAAGGGGGTCAGATCGGGAGGAATTTCTTCTGCGGTGTTGCTATCAGTGCGTGAAGAGTGCGAGAAGAGGGTTGCATTGACAATCCAACACAATGGGCAGCACTTTGAACATATTTTATAAGTGGTCAGAAACTTGTAAATAACTCATGAAAGAATAAAGTAACGTTAAAACCAAGCACACCATTGTTTTACTTGTGAAATTCTCGATAAGTTTGATGTGTCACATGACCCTCTTCCCATTGAAAAAACTAAAGTTGGATACAAAATGGCCGACTTCAAAATGGCCACCATGGTCAACACCCAGCTTGAAAAGTTTCCCCCCTCCCATATACTAATGTGCCACAAACAGGTAGTTAATATCACCAACCATTCCCATTTTATTTAGGTGTATCCATATAAATGGCCCACCCTGTATATATATATTGCTTCCTGTGTGATTTGTTTGCTATGCTATGACTAAGGGCTACTTGGGCCTGAAACCGGTCAGCTTCTGTTCTATGCGTTGTCCCTGATTTTATGGAACCTCAATAAAAGCCACATTTTGTTCAAGATATTGATGCTGGAACCTTCTTGCCTTTTCTCCTAACAATGGCCTCTTGGTCTGCCATTACGAATGCCGATTAGGCCCAGCCCGGAGGCGGAGCCTGAACAGCTTGCTGTCAGTGAACAACTGACAGCTCTAATAAATTGCACTATATAGGTAGTGCAATGAATTAGAACAGCAATCAAACAGTTGGACCTTCAAGTCCCCTAGTGGGACTAAAAAAAATGTATAAAAAAAAAAAAAGTGTAAAAAAGTTAAAATAAAAATTTCAAGTAGTAAAATAAAACACAATCGCCCTTTTTCCCTTATCAAGTCATTTATTATTGAAAAAATAAATAAACCACACATATTTGGTATCGCCACGTCCGTAATGGCCTGAAAAATAAAAATATTATGTTATTTATCCCGCACAGTGAATGTCGTAAAAAAAAAAACTTTGCCAAAATTGATGTTTTTTGTCTTCCAAAAATTGAAATAAAAAGTGATCAAAAAGTCGCATGTATTTAAAACTAGTACCTGTAAAAACTATAGCTCATCTTGCAAAAAGCAAGCCCTCATACAGATCTGTCGACTAAAAAATGTAAAAGTTACGGCGCTTAAAACATGGCCACAGACAAAATACATTATTTTTACAAAAGATATTTGATTGTGCAAAAAGTTGTAAAACATAAAAAAGTGCTATAAACTTGGTATCGCCGGAATCGTACTGACCCGCAGAATAAAGTTAACATGTAATTTATGAAGCGTGGTGAACGCTATATAAAAGAAACTAAAAAAAACTATGCCAGAATTGCTGTTTTTTTGTCACCTTGCCTCCCAAAAAAGGATAAAAAGTAATCAAAAAGTCCAACCCCAAAATGGTAACAATAATAACTATAGCTCGTCCCGCAAAAAAACAGCCCTCAAAAACAGCCCTCATACCACTACGTCTATGATAAAAAAAGAATAAGTATTATACCAGGACAATGCTTTCCTAGCTTTCCCCAAACTGCAAATGTGCAGAGTGTGGACCAAAAGGGGGATAAGGAAGGACATTTATCAGTTATTTCACATCAGAGCCTCTGCAATTGTGAACCAATACTTTGTAAGTCGCCAAATTAGGCCTCAATTTCAAATTTTTCATTGTGGCACAAGCTGGGCACCACATATTGGCATATCTATAGAAAAATTGCCATTTTCACTCTGCAACAATGAGTGCACACTAATTTCTAGAAAACACCTGCTGGGTTAACATGCTCACTACACCCCTAGGTGAATACCTTGAGGGGTGTAGTTTCCAAAATGGGGTCACTTCTGGGGGTTTCCACTGTTTTGGTCCCACAGGGACTTTTCAAATGCAACATTGTGCCAAGAAACCAATCCAGAAAAATCTGCACTCCAAAAGCCAAATGGTGCTCCTTCCCTTCTGAGCCCTACTGTGTGCCCAAACATCAGTTTATGACCACATATGGGGTATTTCTGTACTCTGGAGAAGTTGCTTTACAAATGTTGGGGGGCTTTTTCTTCTTTATTCCTTGTGGAAAAAGATTTTTTTATTAGCTAAAATAACATCTTATTGGAAAAAAATTATTTTCACGTCCAAATTCTAATAAAATCTATGACAGAGATGTGGGTTCAAAATGCTCACTCCATCCCTAGATGAATTTCTTGTGGGGTGTAGTTTCCACAAAGGTGTCTTTTTCGGGGATTTCCACTGTTTTGGCCCCACAAGATCTCTTCAAACCTGACATGGTGCCTAAAATATAATCTAATAAAAAGAAGGCCCCAAAATCCACTAAGGCCTTATTCACACAACAGGGTCCCGCCCGAGCCCGAGTGTCGGCCGATAAAATCGACCGTTTTTCCCAGCTGGTTTGCATTAGTTTTGCATCCGTTCCGGGCCGGGCATATCTGGACACTGACATCAGGGGCAACTCCTGAAGGGGAATCCCCATGTGGCCGGTGATTCCACTTCAGGAAAAGCCCCTGTCGTCTGTGTCCATTTATGGACACTGAACGTTACTGGCTTCGCCTGGTGTGGAATCCCCGGTCACAGAGTGTTCGGGGATTCCGCTTCAGGAGTTTCCCCTGATGTCACTGCCCAGATATGGACAGAGACATCAAGCGCTCTGTCCAGGAGCGGAATCCCCGAACACACGGGGATTCCGCTCCTTCAGGGAGCTAAAGTGGGGCTAGCAAATAGCAGAGCAGGGAGATACCTCCCTGCTCTGCTATAGTGGCGTCGCTACAGTAGTAGCAGCCGCAGCAGCTGCTAGCGGCACCATCGGCCATAGAAGGTGTCGCCAGGCTAGGGCACTTTTAAAACAAACAGAGGAAGGGAGCCAGCGCAGTGCTCCCTTCCACCTGCTTACACCCCGGCCCTGCCACACAGTGTATAAACATACCTCCAGCGTACAGCCATTCGTCCGAATGGCATAAACTCCTCCTCCTCACATGCACTCTGCGCTGTGAGGAGGGAGCGAGCGACGGAATACATGGCCATCACTCGGGAGACATTCCGGTGATGGTTGTGTATTACCCGGCCCCATAGACATGTCCCATTTTTTGACGGCCAGGTTTCCCGGGCCGACAAAAAATCGGTCGTGTGAATAGCCTCATTAGGGGTCTATTGTTCCTACTGCAGCCGGGTGACGGCCGTTTTATGAACGGCCGTCACCCGGCCGGGAAACCCTGTCGTGTGAATAAGGGCTAAGTGCTCCTTTGCTTCTGAGGCCGGTGCTTCAGTCCATTACCACACTAGGGCCACATGTGGGGTATTTCTAAAAACTGCAGAATCTGGGCAATAAATATTAAGTTGCATTTCTCTGGTAAAACCTTCTGTTTTACAGAAAAAATGAATTAAATATAAATTTCTGCAAAAAAATGAAATTTGTAAACTTTCACTTCTACTTTGCTTTAATTCTTGTGAAACGCCTAAAGGGTTAAGAAACTTTCTAAATGCTGTTTTGAATACTTTGAGGGGTGCAGTTTTTTTAACATAGATTTTTTATTGAGCAGAAAGGCAAGTATTATAAACCTGTTCAAAAATATACATTAACAGTTTAGTATTTAAAAAAGGTTTAGAATACAAGATAATACATTATCAAAACCATAAAACCATAACAGTGCGGAGAATGGTATACATTAGATATAGCTACAGTGGGACTTATACTTGATACAGATCTTTCGGAATGGTGTTGTGTGAACCAAGGACTCCAATGGGAACACAACACTTGTTTTTCATTGGGCAGAAGCATGCATTAATTCGAACTAGCAATTATCATTAATACCCTGAGTAACCATCTTCAAAGTCAGGGCAGTGTCCTCTTTTCAAAACTGGGCTATTTTTAATCTAGTAGCAATAAATGAGTGTAACATTATAGTTTTCTGATCATAAGGGAGTGTATCCATATTAAGTTCCAGTAAGGACAAATCTGGGTTTGGAAGAATTTGTGTTTTAAGGATTTGGGATAGAATTAAGAATATGTGAGACCAAATATTGGAGATCAGAGGTCACTCGTGCCAAAGATGAAAAAAGGTACCCACATCTTTCTTGCATTTCCAGCAAAGACTTGGAAATCCCGGGTAAATTTGTTTTAATTTGACAGGGGTGAAATACCAAAAATAGAAAATGTTTCTAGTATTTTCTAGGTGATTAATACACTTTGATACATTGGATATGCTAGGGACACCCAGAAGGTCTTCTCACTTTGGTTTAATACCGTTAGTAGGATCAGTTTGGGGGCCATTAAGGAATTTAACATTTTGAAATCCCTCTAACATTAGCTTGTGGAGAAAGCAGCCAGCTATCAAGAAAAGATGGGCTCATAGCTTCAGAGGGTGGAGGGGTGTGAGAGACTAGATGTATAATTTGAAGGAATTTGAAAAAATCTTGTTTAGATATACTAAATTTGTCAACCAATTCAGAGAGGGAATGAAAGATATTATCTTGCCAAAGTTGATCAATGGTTAGAAGACCCTTCTCTTTCCATGAAGAGATCGATAGATCTGGAATTGAAGTCTCTAAAATATCTAACGGTGAACTATGTAAGTGGAGGTTAGAAAGATTTGCGTTGATAGCTGAAGCCCTCCAGACTTGCGTGATTGCTTTTAATGTGGATAAACAAGGAGCAAAGCTTTTTTGAAAAAATAACATAGACTTCAAATAGGAGGATAGAGAATGCTTACCCAGGACATGTAGTTCAATATTAACCCAAAGTTTAGAAGGGTCTGGAGTCAGGAGAGATTTCATTTGATCTAATATGACTGCTCTATAATAGAATAATACTGAGGGAACATTCAGACCGCCACTAAATTTGGGTAGATAAAGTATATCAGCTTTGACCCTGAATCTTTTGTTTCCCCATATAAAGGAGTATTAAAGATTGTAGCTTCCTAATATAAGAGATGGGAAGTAGTAATGGGACATTGAAAAATATATAAAGAATTTTGGGAAAAATAACCATTTTTATTGCTGACATTCTGCCTAACTACGAGTTACCCTGAAGTCTCAATCTTTGGATATCTTCATTGATTGTGGGCAAAAGAGGAACATAATTCGATTTAAACAAGTTAGATGCAGGAAAAGAAATATCTATGCCCAAATAATGTAGCGTGTTGTCGACCCATTTGAAATTAAAATTAGATTTAAGTACAGATACTACAGTTTTGTTTAGACCTAAGTTAAGAATCTGAGATTTCGAGGAATTTATCTTATAATAGGGGGCAAGTCTAAATTTCTGTATGATGTTTGACACTGAGGGTAGAGATACCATTGGGTTTGTTAAGGCTATGAGAACATCATCGGCAAAGAGGCCAATGTGGTGCTCATAATCCCCAATTTTTATACTAGTAAGATCAGTAGCGGATCTAATCTGTTCTGCAAATGGTTCCATCAGAAGTGCAAATATTAGGAGTGACATTGGGCAGCCCTGTCTAGTTCTGTTCAAAATTTGGAAGGACCTAGAAAGAAAACCCGAGAAATATACAGATGCATTAGGGTTAGAGTAAAGAGACAGTAGAGCTGAGAGGTAGGGGTCTTCAAATCTGAATTTGTTCAAAATTGCTTCTAAGTATTTTCAATTAACTCTATCAAATGCTTTCTCTGCATCCAAGGACAGGAGCAGAGAAGGTGGACCCCCAGAACTTACTATTTCCACGAGGTCTAAGAAGCGTCTAGTACTATCAGACGTCTTGACGTCCCTTCACAAAACCTACCTGATCAGTTTTGATCAATTGGGGAAAAGATTAAATAAACGGTTTGCCAATATTTTGGCATAGATCTTCAGGTCAGAATTTAGAAGAGAAATGGGACGAAAATTTGGAGGAGAATCTAGAGATTTACCAGGTTTAGGAAGGGTAATCATCAACACTTGGAGCGTCTCATGTGGGCATTTACCAGTACACATGTATTGATTTAAAGTTTTCAGTAAATAAGGAGAAAGAATATGTGAAAATTGTTTGCAATATTCGTTTGATAATCCATCAGGGCCTGGTGACTTATTGGGTTTTAAAGAGGATATTGTGTCAATAATTTCCATTAAAGATATCTGGTTATATAAATGTTCTTATTGTGATGAGGAGATTTTGGGTAACGATATGTCCTTTAAGAAGTTATCTATCGTTTCTGAGTTCGGTTGAGGGTTATCAAGTTGATCTTTCAGATTGTATAAATTGCAGCAATAATCTGCAAAAGCATCAGTGATCTATTGCGGGCTCAGGATTTTTACACCGCTCGAGTTAAAAATAAAGGGAATTTTCAATTTTTATTTATACTTAATTTTGTTGGCTAGAAGTTTGGAAGCTTTATTTTCCTGCCAGTAATGGTCGAGTTTATTTTTCCTAATGTTGAGTTCATATCTATTTTTCATAAACATATAGAGTTGAGAACTAAGCTTTTTTTTAGTTCTTAGTTAGTTGCACAGGAAAATTTCAACTTGTTTTGGTCTTCTAAGATTTTTATTTAGGTTATCAATGGCGGTAGTCCTGTCAGGGATCATTACTATGTATATTGTCTGAAAAATATTATCCTCACACATATGTATATACATTTCAGTTCTTTGTGTAATATACTGATATATATAACAAGTTCTTTGTTCATGTCGGACACACCTATGGAAGACACCGCCCCCTGGAATGCAAAGAGGAGTGTGCAGAAGAATGTACAGGAAAACTTATAGCTGAGGAGCGAATAGAATTTAAGCAAGTCCCACATCTATAGGGAGGGGCATGTGTCTTCTCTGTGTGTGTTTCTTTGTTCTGAATAAAGTTCAGTTCCTCCTGGCTGACATTGAAGCTGTACCTCAGACATTTGTGTGGTGTACTTCTCTCCAGGCATGCCTTCAGCTTTCAATTTACAGAGGTGGTTATTCGGTGTGAAATACGGACCTGACATTTGGCGCCCGAACGTGGGGCCTCACTCGAGGAAATATCAAAATCCGGACAGTCGACAATCACAGGGTGAAACAGAGGACTTAAAGTTGCCCACTGAAGGAATTTGATCACCTCCGCAATAACACGGTAAGCGAATTGATTTTATAAATCTTCGTCTTATCTGTGTTAGTGGACAGTCTTGTGGCATTCTGTAGAACCCTTTTGTTGATTTCCTGGATTATCTCAGGCGACAGAGGTGATATTTTCCGCTGTGAGGTCGAAAACCAGTCGCGCCCGACTAACCATCCTCTGGGTAATTAGAGTCTAAATAAAAGATTATATAACCGACCGGAGAGCTGCAGACTGCAAATTTTAATATTTCCAGCGAGGCCAGAGAGTCTAATTAAAGATTTTTATATCCTAGCGAGATGTAATAAATGACATTGCAGACTAGAGATGATACTATTTCGGCGAGACTTAGCGTTGCAGACTGTGAAATTATAATATTTCCTGCCAGACCAAGAGTTGCAGATCGAAAATTGTTATATAAATTACGTGTATAATATAGACTGTTAGAATGGATGGTTTACGGTCCATATTCAAATCATCAGGATCACCCGATCCTATTCATGATTTGGTGAAGTGAATGGATGTTAGGAATAAGAAAGGTATTGTATGTTATATGTGTAAGTATAGATATGTATATAAAGAAGAAGAATCAGTTTGTAAGTTTTAGTTACTGACCAGTGTGAACGTTTAAAATAAATCTGTCATTGTTAATGATCTCCTTCAAGTTAATTATCTGATTAAGATCAATTACTGATTAGGCTATAAAAAGCTTGTTCTTCACAGGAAGAGTCCAACTGGGAGCGGAAGGCGTGAGAACCAGATTCTAACAGAATGTGGACGGATAAGGGAAGATGAACCGGTAACACCCAAGGCACTCTTGATGGCACTTGCATTGATGGTGCATGACCTCACATATGCCCCAAGACTGCAAGGATCGATTTGGTAAGATCTAATTGGTATGTCCCAGGTTTTACAGCTGTCGCTGCTAAATTCTGTTAGAGCTGTTTGATTTGCCTACAGAACAGTCCTGGCAGACCGGTGCCAACCTTATCATACCCGCCTCCCACGAAGAGAACAGACCTTGAGAGGCCTTCCCAGGTAGAACGAACCAGATTAGAGTAAGAAAAATTGGTTTGAGACACTTGTCAGATAAACATGTGGAATCTGTGTATGTTTCTGTGAGGTGGAGATGTTCTAGGCAATCAGCTGAGATCAAGGTACAAATCCTGCTGAAAGGGTATCACCAAGTGCAAATGAAATGTACCCAATAATTACACATCTTCTAGGTGCCCTGTCCATTGTAACAGAGAAGTTTTTTCCTTATATAAAGGTGTTTGATGTCATTTGAGGGCCTGACATTATTGTATGTACTTAGAACAACGTTTATAATGTATGCGGATGATGTTATCACCAGATTAGTATTTGTTTTAACAATTGACAAGAGTTGGGGGTCCCCAGCAAGTGCCAGTAAATATGAACTAAAAGACTTTTAACACGATGAACTCCATCACTGAGATGCGGCAGGCACAGCCTGAGCCAGTACAACACGTTTATCATGAACTGACGGCAGTGTCACAATTCTAAGCGGCCGCCCAGACAAGTAACTTGCCAGAGGAAGAGTACAGATGCGAAGGGTTTGATAGTCACAATACAACTCCACTAATCCGCCTACGTGGGATCTCACCCCAGGCTCACAACATGAGGTGCTATGTACAGCCTGATGACGTAAACTAAAGGAGACGGTGTCGGACAGATGAGAAGGACCAAACCAAGTCCTGATGACGTCAGCAAAGATCAAAGTAAAGACCAAAGACCTGAGTGAATCCGTCAGCAGGATCAAGTGTTTTGATAAGTAAGTGACTAGGAGGGGGTAATAATAACTCCCCCACTGGACACCAACGTAGTCTGACTCCACTATTGTGTGGGTTACCCTGAGGGTGACAGTCAGTGAAGAGCAGAAGACAGGAGAAGAAGAAGACGATGGTGTACAGGACTGGCAATGAACTGATGGGACCCGAAACCTGAGGGGGATAGCATTATGATTATTAGTTGAGGCCCTATTGTTTATAATGTCTGAGGTTTATAATTATAACGTGTGTAAATATGCCACGGTGCTGTAAATTACAATCTGAGGAGTTTTGTGTGGAGGCGTGAGGTGAAGGTCACTGTGCTGCCCATGACCTGTTATATCTGCAGGGGTAAAAGTCCCATTAGGACAGTAAGTGACAGTGCGACAATTATTACTGTTAATAAAATGTAGACCGGATTAATTATATATATATATTACAACCAGCAGCGGTTTGTAGATTATATCAAGACAACCATCTTGTATCCAGAGGAGAATAGGGAAAGTTAGGACCACTCCGACACCTTGGAAGTCCAGGTACAAAGGGGGGTTACTCATCAGGAGTAGCTCGTCTCAAGCTGGTGAAGAAATCCAAAACCCCTACCCGCCTGGTTCGAGTGGTCAGTGGTAGGTTGCTAGGCAAGACTCAGGGATAGAATAATATTTTTAGGGGGGACTGTCAGGGATCATTACTATGTATATTGTCTGAAAAATATTATCCTCACACATATGTATATACATTTCAGTTCTTTGTGTAATATACTGATATATATAACAAGTTCTTTGTTCATGTCGGACACACCTATGGAAGACACCGCCCCCTGGAATGCAAAGAGGAGTGTGCAGAAGAATGTACAGGAAAACTTATAGCTGAGGAGCGAATAGAATTTAAGCAAGTCCCACATCTATAGGGAGGGGCATGTGTCTTCTCTGTGTGTGTTTCTTTGTTCTGAATAAAGTTCAGTTCCTCCTGGCTGACATTGAAGCTGTACCTCAGACATTTGTGTGGTGTACTTCTCTCCAGGCATGCCTTCAGCTTTCAATTTACAGAGGTGGTTATTCGGTGTGAAATACGGACCTGACAGTCCTTTTCTTTTTTTTTTTTTATTTCAATGGGGTCAAGTTTAATGAGAAGGCTTCTAAATACAGCCTTATGTACACACCATACGTTGGGATCAGAAGTTTCCCCATTGTCATTACATTTAAAGTATTCTGTTAATTGGGAGGATATTTGTGTAGATAAATCAGACCTGAATAAGAGAGAATTGTTAAATCTCCAAGGGGATGAAGGAGGGTTATCGAATTCTTCAGAAATAGTTATAGAAATGGGAGTGTGATCAGACCAAGAGATGAGATCCATCTTAGTGTGTGTCATTTTTCGTAGTAACCATCTATCTGATAGGGATAAGTCAATACGGGAATAGATTTTATGAGGGTTAGAGAAGAAAGAGTAATTTCTCTCAATTCTCCATATATCATATAAACTCTCCTTGAAGAGCAATTCCGACACTTCTTTAGTAGATGAAGAGCGAGGGGAACTTTTATCTAAAACAGGGTCCGGTATAATATTAAAATCGCCACAATAAACTGCTGAACCCTTTCTAACATTGTTGACCAGATCAATTGTGTTTTATTCGGAAAGTGCCGATTACAAACTCTTGGCGCGTTGGCATCATTAAGATGCGTTTCCTGAACACATAATACGTCACATTTTTGTTTCTCAGCCTCTTTCCATAAGAGGGAGCATTTGAAGGGACTATTCAGACCCTTAAGTTTAAGAGAGGTAATGTTAAGTACCATTAAAAGGAGTATACATGAAAGCTGTATGGAAATATCTAATAATAACGTAAGTAAGTGGAGTCCCCACAGTGACATAGAATATATATAGAATGTACCAATATTCCATAAATCCGCACAAGACAATGAACATAATAATGAAACAAAGAACATAGAAAAAATTTTAGAATTTGCAGTTAGTAACAGTCCTGGTTCTACGAGAACCAACTTCAACCATCTGGTTGGGGAGGGTGAGCAACAAATATCGGAGAAAGGCGCTGATCAAACAGGATCTTCGCAGAGCCCATAAATGTTATATTGGGAAATATAGATCATCGAAGGTGTACTGAGATCTTTCGGGTTAATCAAAGTCACGGTAGGTATCTGACTTTGTTTAAAGTAATATTTTATAATTGCAAGATAAAACAGTCATAATAAAAAGTACCTGAAGTCGAGCAAACAGTATCAATTCAAGTGTCCTCTGATGGGCGATCCTTCTGGCTAACTGTAATCCCTTCTTGAGGGATGTTAGGAGGCTTTTTCCTTGCTGGGGAGTTGTCGCCATCTTGTGGAGAATAAAGAGACCATTTCTTAAGAATAATGGCTGCATCATTAGGGTTTGAAATGGTGTGAACAAACCCATTCTGTGAGATTATCAGCTTTACAGGATAGCCCCATTTGTAGGAGATGTTGTTTTCCATAGAATTCTGGTATATGGAATAAATTCTCTCCGTCTGGGAAGAGAAGCTAGAGATAAAGCTGCGAGCAGCAGAATCTTGTGAAAGCGTTCAGGAAGATCTTTCTTGTGCATGGCCGCTTTCATCAGTGCCTCTTTAAAGTGGTAAAAAATTCAGTAATCTGAGCGTCTGAGATGGTTTCAGGAGAGTTGCGGAATCTAATATTATTCCTCCTGGAATGCTCCTCCAAATCTGCTAGCCTAATAAGAGAGATGTCGTTCTCCATCTCATTATGAGTATCAACTAAGTAGTTGTGAGCCCCCACAAACTCCTCCATTTTTACGTCAAGATTTACAGTACGATCTCCCATGATATTTATATCCGCTCTCATGGAAGAAATAGCAGAAAGAATATCTCTATGGAAGGACTCTCTGAGGTCTTGTAGCATGACTCTCATTTCAGCAGAAGATATAGGAGCTTCTGATGTTATCTTATGAGAAGAGGAAGAGCTGCTGTTGCTGCCGCATGGCAAGGAGAGAGGAGGAGAGGGAGACTTCTCTGGGGATATGTATAAAGGAGGACAGGTGGGTGAGGATTAAGAAAGTTTAGGAGGTAGTTCAGAAAGAGAGTGGCCCGCAGGGTCCAAAAGTAATGATGAGGCGCTTACCCCTTTCAAAATTCTGAGCGGCTGCGCGTATTGGCGACATTTTGTGAGGTGGAAGAAGTGGTGAACCTAGCCCCTCTGCTACCTGAGGCGAACTATAAAAAGACGCCCCCCCCCCCCCCCCCCCCCCAAATCTATCTGGGTTTTCTCATTACTGGCTTTACACAACAAACACGCAATATATAAAAAAAAATTAAATAGGAAAACATTTGTTGTTTATTTGTTAAAGTGCTGTTTAATGTATAGAAAATATTAAAGAACTCTTCTTACTGTATTACTTTAGTATCATAGATCAGCAACGCAGCATTATCACTGAAAATGGTTTAACACATCTTCTTGCCAGGTGAAACTTCAAGGCCTGTTTTGAAGCGGCAGCCTGGGCTGGTTTCTTTGCTCTACCTGCTGTATTGTTGTGGTCTGCCTGTGCTGGCTCGATGCCAGTGGTGGATTAATATGATCTTAGGCCCTGGGCTGTGCACAATTATGGGCCCACATCCCATACATAAGTATCACCTACATCTCAATGTACATCACATGCCACTCTGCGGACTGTCTCTTAGGGCTTATTTAGATGAACGTGATATACGTCCGTGCAACGCGCATGATTTTCACGCACCTCGCACGGACCTATGTTAGTCTATTGGGCCGTGCACACTGTCCGTGATTTTCACGCAGGTGTGTGTCCGCTGCGTAAAACTCACGACATGTCCGTTATTTGTGCGTTGTTTGCGCATCAGGCACCCATTGAAGTCAATGGGTGTGTGAAAATCACGCGCAGCACACGGAAGCACTTCAGTGTGACGCGTGTGATTCGCACAACAGCAGTAAAAAGTATGAATGAAAACAGACAAACACCACGTGCTTTTCTGTTTACAAACATACAAACAGTGTCATAATGATGGCGGCTGCGTGAAAATCACGCAGCCACGCATCATACGCTGCTGACACACGGAGCTGTTAAGTGCCTTTTGCGCTCGCAAAACGCCGCATTTTTGCGCGCGCAAAAGGCACACGCTCGTGTACATCTGGCCTCAGCCTGATCATCTGCTGCCACACTCACACTTCCCCACAGCCCCCACCACAGTAATTTACATAGATTGGAAGACCAACATTACAAATAATACCGCCATACTATTACTGAATAATACCTCCATACTGTTACTGAATAATACCTCCATACTGTTACTGAATAATACTCCCATACTGTTACTGAATAATACCTCCATACTGTTACTGAATAATACCCCCATACTGTTACTGAATAATACTCCCATACTGTTACTGAATAATACCTCCATACTGTTACTGAATAATACCTCCATACTGTTACTGAATAATACTCCCATACTGTTACTGAATAATACCTCCATAATGTTACTGAATAATACCTCCATACTGTTACTGAATAATACTCCCATACTGTTACTGAATAATACCTCCATACTGTTACTGAATAATACCCCCATACTGTTACTGAATAATACTCCCATACTGTTACTGAATAATACCTCCATACTGTTACTGAATAATACCTCCATACTGTTACTGAATAATACCCCCATACTGTTACTGAATAATACCTCCATACTGTTACTGAATAATACCTCCATACTGTTACTGAATAATACCTCCATACTGTTACTGAATAATACCCCCATACTGTTACTGAATAATACCTCCATACTGTTACTGAATAATACCCCCATACTGTTACTGAATAATACCCCCATACTGTTACTGAATAATACCTCCATACTGTTACTGAATAATACCCCCATACTGTTACTGAATAATACCTCCATACTGTTACTGAATAATACTCCCATACTGTTACTGAATAATACCTCCATACTGTTACTGAATAATACCCTCATACTGTTACTGAATAATACCTCCATACTGTTACTGAATAATACCCCCATACTGTTACTGAATAATACCTCCATACTGTTACTGAATAATACTCCCATACTGTTACTGAATAATACCTCCATACTGTTACTGAATAATACCTCCATACTGTTACTGAATAATACTCCCATACTGTTACTGAATAATACCCTCATACTGTTACTGAATAATACCTCCATACTGTTACTGAATAATACCCCCATACTGTTACTGAATAATACCTCCATACTGTTACTGAATAATACTCCCATACTGTTACTGAATAATACCTCCATACTGTTACTGAATAATACCTCCATACTGTTACTGAATAATACTCCCATACTGTTACTGAATAATACCCCCATACTGTTACTGAATAATACCTCCATACTGTTACTGAATAATACTCCCATACTGTTACTGAATAATACCCCCATACTGTTACTGAATAATACCTCCATACTGTTACTGAATAATACCCCCATACTATTACTGAATAATACCTCCATACTGTTACTGAATAATACCTCCATACTGTTACTGAATAATACCCTCATACTGTTACTGAATAATACCTCCATACTGTTACTGAATAATACCCCCATACTGTTACTGAATAATACCTCCATACTGTTACTGAATAATACCTCCATACTGTTACTGAATAATACCTCCATACTGTTACTGAATAATACCTCCATACTGTTACTGAATAATACCCCCATACTGTTACTGAATAATACCTCCATATTGTTACTGAATAATACCTCCATACTGTTACTGAATAATACCCCCATACTCAGGGGCGTAGCTAAGGGCTCATGGGCCCCGATGCAAAACTTCTTACTGGGCCCCCCCCCCCCGCAAACTTCTCATGGCCGAAGGTCCGCAGCTTTCAGCTGCATCGCTGGGTCTCCTAAGTGACCCAACAATGCGCACTAGAAGCCGGGGCGTCACTAAGGCTGGGTTCACACACCCTATTTACGGACGTAATTCGGGCGTTTTAGCTTTGAATTACGTCCGAAAATGCGGCTCAAAAGCGTTGGCAAACATCTGCCCATTCATTTGAATGGGTCTTACGATGTTCTGTGCTGACGGTCATTTTTTTTTACGCGCCGCTGTCAAAAGGCGGCGCGTAAAAAAGACGCCCGCATCAAAGAAGTGCCTGTCACTTCTTCAGACGTAAATGGAGCCGTTTTCCATGGACTCCATAGAAAAACAGCTCCAATTACGTCCGTAATGGACGCAGCGAAGGACGCCGGCAACATGCCATGACGGCTGAAATGACGGAGCTGTTTTCACCTGAAAACAGCACCGTAATTTCAGCCGTAATGGACGCTGCAGTGTGAACATACCCTCAGGGCTTAAAATGTCAGGGGAAATAGCCCCAATACATATGTGTCCGCCCCAAAAAAATGGGTGTATGAGACAGGATAGCATATCTATAGCACTACGACCCTATAAACTATGGATAGGATTAGATACACAGCTCAGCAGACAGTATCACACATGATAGGATTAGATACAGTGGCTCAGCAGACAGTATCACACATGATAGGATTAGATACAGTGGCTCAGAAGGCAGTATCACACATGATAGGATTAGATACAGTGGCTCAGCAGACAGTATCACACATGATAGGATTAGATACAGTGGCCCAGCAGACAGTATCACACATGATAGGATTAGATACAGTGGCTCAGCAGACAGTATCACACATGATAGGATTAGATACAGTGGCTCAGAAGGCAGTATCACACATGATAGGATTAGATACAGTGGCTCAGCAGACAGTATCACACATGATAGGATTAGATACAGCGGCTCAGAAGGCAGTATCACACATGATAGGATTAGATAGTGGCCCAGCAGACAGTACCACACATGATAGGATTAGATACAGGGCCCAGCAGACAGTATCACACATGATTGGATTAGATACACAGCTCAGCAGACAGTATCACACATGATTGGATTAGATACAGGGCCCAGCTCGCTAACATTGCGTCTCCAGCGCTGGACCCAGGATAGGTAAGAATAATAATTTTGCTTCTTTATGTGTTACTGATTATTTTTGCGTTTGTGTTTTTTTACAGGTTCGGTTGTTGGACTTCGGATTCGAGGACTTCAATGACGGCGTTTTTTTTATTCTCAATAAAATGGTTAATGAGGGTTGTGTTTTTTTATTTCAATAAAATATTTTTTCTATGTGCTTCTATGTATCTTTTTAAACTTTATTATCACCGCCTTAGTAATGGCCGCTGGCTGATTGACAACCTCCATTACTAAGGCGAGGCTTAATGTTAGCCGGTGCAGAGGCTACCACTAACCTCCATTATTACCCTGGTACCCACCGCCACCAGGGGTGCTGGGAAGAGCCGGGTACGAACCAGTACCCGACCATCTGTAGCGACGGGCAGGCAGCGGGACGGCCGCAGGCTGGTAGCATTAGGCTGGGGAAGGCCAAAAACAGTGGCCCTTCCCACCCTTGTAATGCTGCCTGCTGCTGCTGTGTTGTATCTGGCTGGTTATGAAAATTGGGGGGGACCCCACATCGTTCTTTCCAATTATTTTTTATTTTTTTAAATGACGTGGGGTTCCCCCCATTTTTCATAACCAGCCAGATACAATAAAGCAGCAGCAGCCTAGCATTACCAGGATGGGAAGGGCCACTGTTTTTGGCCTTTCCCCTCCTGATAATACCAGCCTGCGGCCACCCCAGTGGCCGACCATCACTACAGATGGTCAGGTACTGGATGGTACCCGGCTCTTCCCAGCACCCCTGGTGGCGGTGGGTACCGGGGTAATAAAGGGGGTTAGTGTTCGCCTCTGCATCGGCTAACACTAAGCCCCGCCTTAGCAATGGATGCTGTCAATCAGCCGGCGGCCATTACTAAGGCTGTAGTAATATAGTTTAAAAACAAAAACACATAGAAAAAAATATTTTATTGAAATAAAAAAAAAACACACATCCCTCATTAACCATTTTATTGATTATAAAAAAAAAAGCTGTCATCGAAGTAGTCCTGGAATCCGACGTAGTCCAACGACCGAACCTGTAAGAAAACACATGATTAGTAACACGTGTGTTAGGCTTAGATACAGGGCCCATGTGTGATACTGTCTGTGGGACCCTGTATCTAAGCCTACCACAACGTAGGCTTAGATACAGGGTCCAGCAAACAGTAATCTTATACAGTATAAGATTACTGTGTGCTGGGGCCCTGTATCTAAACCTACAGTGTGGTAGGCTTATATACAGGGCCCATCAGACAGGATCACACATGGGCCATGTATCTAAGCCTACCATGTGATTGGCTTAGATACAGGGCCCAGCAGACAGGGTCACGCATGGGCCATGTATCTAAGCCTACCATGTGATTGGCTTAGATACAGGTCCCAGCAGACAGGATCACGCATGGGCCATGTATCTAAGCCTACCATGTGATTGGCTTAGATACAGGGCCCAGCAGACAGGATCACACATAAGCCATGTATCCAAGCCATGTGATTGACTTAGATACAGGGCCCAGCAGACAGGATCACGTATGGGCCATGTATCTAAGCCTACCATGTGATTGGCTTAGATACAGGGCCCAGCAGACAGGATCACGCATGGGCCATGTATTTAAGCCTACCATGTGATTGGCTTAGATACAGGGCCCAGCAGACAGGATCAGGCATGGGCCATGTATCTAAGCCCACCATGTGATTGGCTTAGATACAGGGCCCAGCAGACAGGATCACACAATCTGTGATCCTGTCTCATGGGCCCCCTAAGCCTGCTACATCGTAGGCTTAGGGGTTGTACAGTCCCTAAACATTGATGGCCTATCCACAGGATAGGCCATCAATAGCTGATGTGTCTCTCGGGACCCGCAAATCAGCTGTTTTGAAGGGGCCGCAGCACTCGTACGAGAGCTGCTTCCCCTTCATTTCACTACTCGCTCACACTGTGAATCGCCGACACGGATTCACAGTGTGACCGGAATGAAGTGACAGGAATGAAGGGGAGCAGCTCTCGTACGAGTGCTGCGGCCCCTTCAAAACAGCTGATTGGCGGGTCCCGGGACTCGGACGCCGCCAGTCAGGGCTAACCTTACCTTCCTCTTCGGTCGCGGCGGGAGTTCTGTCGTCTCGATGCTGTGCGCGGCGCATAGCGCTGTGACGTCATGCGCTGCGCACAGCGCTTGACGTCAGGACCTCCGCTGCGATCCGGAACCAGGAAGGTAAGTAAAGTATGTTACTATAGTAACAGGGGCCCGCGGCCCGAGTTACTATAGTAACTTGTTATTGATATGGTGCGGGGGGCCGTGGGCCCCCCTGGCTTCGGGGCCCGGTCGCAATTGCGACCGCTGCGACCCCTATAGCTACGCCAGTGCCCATACTGTTACTGAATAATACCTCCATACTGTTACTGAATAATACCTCCATACCGTTACTGAATAATACCTTCATATTGTTACTGAATAATACCTCCATACTGTTACTGAATAATACCCCCATACTGTTACTGAATAATACCTCCATACTGTTACTGAATAATACCTCCATACTGTTACTGAATAATACCTCCATACTGTTAGTGAATAATACCCCCATACTGTTACTGAATAATACCCCCATACTGTTACTGAATAATACCTCCACACTGTTACTGAATAATACCTCCATACTGTTACTGAATAATACCCCCATACTGTTACTGAATAATACCTCCATACTGTTACTAAATAATACCCCATACTGTTACTGAATAATACCTCCATACAGTTACTGAATAATACCTCCATAGAGTTACTGAATAATACCTTTATACTGTTACTGAATAATACCTCCATACAGTTACTGAATAATACCTCCATACTGTTACTGAATAATACCTCCATACTGTTACTGAATAATACCTACATATAGTTACTGAATAATACCTCCATACTGTTACTGAATAATACCTTTAAACTGTTACTGAATAATACCCCCATACTGTTACTGAATAATATCCCATACTGCTACTGAATAATACCCCCATACTGTTACTGAATAATACCTCCATACTGTTACTGAATAATACCTAAATACAGTTACTGAATAATACCTCCATACTGTTACTGAATAATACCTTTAAACTGTTACTGAATAATACCTCCATACTGTTACTGAATAATACCCCATACTGTTACTGAATAATACCTCCATACTGTTACTGAATAATACCTCCATACTGTTAGTGAATAATACCTTTATACTGTTACTGAATAATACCTTTATACTGTTACTGATAATACCTCCATACTGTTACTGAATAAAACGACCAAACCAAGATCACATATTACTACAACTTAGTGTCAGAAAAAAAACACCATACTGTTAATGAATAAAACACATTATATATAGACCAATATTATCACCATACAGTGACCTTATAGAGGTAGATGCCAGTTATACACAAGATATCTGCAGACCATATAAGTGATTACAGTATAGTTATATCGAGTGACTCACAGGTGACTCAGATTGAAGTCGCTCACTTTCACCTTTTCTTCTTCATCCAGCCAAGACCGCAATGACAACTTATCCCGGACATGATTTCCTAAGCCCTGCAGAATATGACACAGATATCTTTGGCTCCTTTCTTTTCTAGCGCACTCCCTAACTATTCCCTACCTCTACACAAACTCCCTATATATTCTATACTAGGTGCCCCACACAGTAATAGTACACACACCCTTTTGTTCCCCCAAAGGCCCCTCACACTAAGTGCTACTTTTGTTCCCCTACACAGTGTTAGTGTCCCCTTTATACCTTACTCCGTGATAGAGCCACTTTTAGGGCTCTCACCCAGTAATAGAATTCCCACTCAGTACTAATACCACCTTTATGTCCCTATAGAAATAATGTCTCCACTCAGTAGTAATGCCACTTTTTCTGCCACACTCAGTAATAATGCCCCCACAGTAATATTGCCTCTTTATACCCCCACTCAGTAAAAATGCCTGCTATATGCCCCCACAATAAGGATGCCCCCTTTTGTATGCCACTTTTTTATGCCCCCTTTTTTATTACCTAATAGACTTATGAATTTTAAATGAGTTCAGTGGCCTGGCGTGGATGGCATGATGCAGTGACGTCATTGTTCCGGGCAGTTGACATCATCAGCGTGCTCCCGATCTCTTGTAGCCCTCAGGTCTAAACCAGTGGCCAGGGGTTGGCTGGCAAATTTTAGTCTGCGGGGCAAACACACAGCACTGGCCTAAGAGTAGTGGCCCATTCTGGGGGCACTGGGCAATTGGCGAGTTTGCCCCCCTAACACCGCTGCGGAAGAACTCTGCTACCTGTCAATGGAAAAATCATCCGCCAGGTGGAAAAACGTTTCTTTTTTTCACTGCCGCGAGGGGAGTACGATCCAGTACCCGACCATCTGAAGCGACGGCAAAGCAGCAGAGCGGCTGCAGTCTGGTTTTATCAGGCTGGGAAGGGACAAAAGTCGTGGTCCTTCCCACTCTGGTAATGCTAGGCTGCAGCAGCTTCATTGTATCTAGCTGATCATGAAAAATAGCGGGAACCCCACGTCATTTAAAAAAAAAAAATAATTGAAAAAAAATTATGTGTGATCCCCTTCATTTTTCATAACCAGGCAGATACAATAAAGCAGCCGCAGCCTAGCATTACCAGGGTGGGAAGGGCCACGGTTTTTGGCCATTCCAAGCCTGATATTACCAGCCTGCGGCCACCCCAGTACCTGCTCTTCACTTCAGACGGTCGGGTGCTGGATCGTACCCAGCTCTTCCAGTACTCCTGGTGGAGGTGGGTACAGGGGTAATAATAGGGGGTTAGTGCTACCCTTATTACTGGCTAACATTATGCCTCTTCTTAGTAATGGACGCTCTCAATCAGACAGCTGCCATTACTAAGGCGTTAATGAGACATAAAAAAAAAATATTTTATTGAAATGACAACTCTTCCACACAATCCACTTTAACCATTTTATTTAAAAAAAGAAAAGAAAAGAAAAAAAGCTTAAATCAGTGAAGTAGTCCAACGAATCTACGACGTAGTCCAAATGGTCCAGCGGAACCTGCAAAATAAAAATTAGCAGTATAAAAAATAAAGATGGCTGCCCCCACAGAAGTACAAACATATGAATAATAGTTACTTTAGAGAAGATATTAAAATAACTAGAAAAAAATAGGCCCATAAAGTAAAACATATAAAATAAAAAAAAATGAAAAAATGATAACACCTTTCCTTTATAGAGAACCTTTCACCTCCCCATACACGTGCAGCTGAGTGCAGCATGTAATGGGGAGGGCTGCACAAACTCTGGGGCACTTTAAAAAAAACTGCCCCCCCCCTTGCAGTGTAATAATTACTGAGGGTGCTATGGGGGGATTATACTGCAAGGAGGGTACTGACTCTGACTGCTGTGTGGGAGTGCTGTGGGTGACTGCTGTGGGGGGAGCTATAAAGCGCTCAGCTTCCTGCCACCACTAATTTAAAAGGGGTCGGCCAATGCTGGGGGGCCGGGAGTATACTAAAAGGGGGGGTTTGGGCGTTTTACTGACAGCAGAGGGCTCTATAGGGGGGAATTATCCCCCCATAGAGCCCTCACTAGTTACTAAACTGCAAGGTTAGGGGGGGTCTGAGCATCTGACTGACTGCTCTAAAGTGGGGGGAATCCCCCCCCCCCTATAGAGCCCTCTGCAGTAAGTCAGATGCTCAGACACCCCCCCCCCCCCCCCTATCCTTCAATTATAGTGATGTGAGGGTGGATTATTCCACTCCCATAGAGCCCTTGGCTGTCAGTCAAATGCCCAGACCCCCATTGCAGTATACTCCCAGGTCCCGGTCCCAGCAGCTTCGGCCAACCGAGTTAAGGCAGGAGCAGTACCTCGTGTCTTCTCCTCTTCGCTTGACGCTCCTCCTGCAGACCTGCTCCTCTCTGGCGGCTTTTGCTCCGTACAGCGTCAGAGAGGAGGAGTGTTACACACGTGCCCATCATGCGGCACGTCTGCTAAGTCTGCATTCCCCCTCCCCCCGGTCCAGTCCGTCCCTGGCTGAAAATGCCGCCCGTCATTTTCAGGGATAGGTGGCGCCGCCTGAGGTTGTCGGCTCACCTCGCCTCATGGCAGGTGCGGCACTGGGTGGAAGGCGCGAAGATGGCCATCAGTTTCGGCGGAATAGAAGCTTTTTTCCTGCTCCTAGTCATATTTTCGTGATCTCTCAGCGTTCCCGAGAAGGTGCTTTACTCTCTGTGGTCCAAGATTTTCTGATTAAATCAGTTCTTGGTGCCGCTTATGTGTATGGGCTCCGGAGCTCAGCTCTCATACAGCCTCTCGCTCCAGCATCCGGCCACGCCCCCTGGGATGCAGTTTTTAAAATGGGGTGATTTATGGGGGGTTTCTAATATATAAGGCCCTCAAAACCACTTCAGAACTGAACTGGACCCTATAAAAATAGCCTTTTGAAATTTTCTTGAAAATGTGAGAAATTGCTGCTAAAGTTCTAAGCCTTGTAACGTCCTAGAAAAATAAAAGGACGTTCAAAAAACAATGCAAACAAAGTAGACATGTAATAAATATAAACTAGTGACTATTTTACGTGATATTACTATCATTTTTAAAAGCAGATACATTTAACCCCTTCCCGACATTTGCCGTATGGGTACACCATGGAAAGAATTGACTTCCCGCAAATTGCCGTACCAATACGCCAAATGTTTGGTACCGGCTCAGAAGCTGAGCCGGTGCCATCATCGCCGGATCTCAGCTGTATCTTACAGCTGACATCCGACTGTAACGGCGGGGACCGAAATTAGCTTCGATCCCCACCAATAACCCCTTAAGTGCAGCGCTCAAACGTGAGTGCTGCACTTAAGGTGTTTGCAGCTCATCGGAACCCCAGCAATGAAATTGCCGGGGTTCCGGTGGCTGCAATGGCAACCGGAGGCCTAATACTGGCCTCCCGGTCTGCCTAGCATGTAAACCGGTCAAGATCCGCACGGCGGCGGAGCCTGATCGGCTTCCGTAGCCGCCGGCAAGATGGCGCCGGCTCAGGAGCTGATCCGGCGTCATCAACGGTGGAAGTCAGCTGTATGTTACAGCTGACATCCACCTGTAACGGCAGGAACCGTAGCTAGCTCCGATCCCTGCCATTAACCCCTTCGATGCAGCAATCGAAAGCGATTGCTGCATCGTAGCGGTTACTAGCAGATCGCCAGCCCTGACAGGCAATCAGGACTGGCGACTGCTGCTATGGCAACAGGAGACACAATGGTCTCTCCTGCTCTGCCATTACGGAAGCCGATTAGGCCCCGCCGGGAGGCGAAGCCTAATTGGCTTGCTGTCAGTGAATAACTGACAGATCTAATACATTGCACTACGTAGGTAGTGCAATTTATTAGAAAAAAATAAATCTGACAGCTGGATCTTCAATTTATAACGCATGGTGAACGTTGTATAAAAAAACTAAATAAAACTATGCCAGTATTGCTGTTTTTTGTTTACCTGGCCTCCCAAAAAATAGTATAAAAGGTGATCAAAAAGTCACATATACCCCAAAATGGTACCAATAATAACTACAGCTTGTCCCGCAAAAACAAGCCCTCATACCACTACGTCTATGAAAAAATAAAATTAGTTATGGCTCCAATAAGTCAGGAAATAAAAAATATGCAGTTGTGCCCGAGGGGAACATTTCTTCTGTTTGAAGAGGCGATTTATCAAGGACCTAAAATTACGGAACCAGGAAAGGGAGGGCCCAAACATATCTGCTGGAAGCGACGGTGCCCGTATTATACCAGGACAACACTTTCCCAGCAAAATTCCCCAAACTGCAAAGGTGCAGAGTGTGGACCAAAAGGGGCATAAGAAGGGATGCCATATATCAGTGAGACACCGGCCTGTGCAGAAAGGACTGCTTCACAGCGTAACACACATCTATGGATCATTTTATTGTTTTTTTTTACCCCATTATTATACCACCTGACTATGCCCCTTATATACTCTGCCCGGCTTACATGTACCCCACATTATAAACGGAAACACCATCAATACTCAAACGAAACTACTACCAAGCAAAATACGCTCTCCAAAACCCAAATGGTGTTCCCTTCCAACTGAACCCTACAGCGTGCCCAAACAGCAGTTTCCTTCCACATATATGGCATCATCATACCTGGGAGAACCCTTTTACCAATTTTTGGGGTGTGTGTCTCCAGCATCATAAGCTGGGCATGACATATTTGCCACTGAAATGGCATATCTAGGGAAAAATATAAATTTTTAATTTGCACCATCCGCAGCGCATTCATTTATGGAAAAAACCCGTGGGGTGAAATCCTCACTACACCCCTTAACAAATGCCTTGAGAAGTGTAGTTTCCAAATGGGGTCACTTCTCAGGGGTTTCTTTTTATTATTTCACATCAGAGCCTCTGCAATTTTGAACCAATACTTTGTATATCGCCAAATTAGGCCTCAATTTCGCATGGTACTCTTTCACTCCTGAGCCTGGTCCCATTTTCACTCTGCAACATCGAGTGCACACTAATTTCTACAAAACACCTGCGGGGTTAACATGCTCGCTACACCACTAGGTAAATGCATTGAGGGGTGTAGTTTCCAAAATGGGGTCACTTCTGGGGGGTTTCCACTGTTTTGGTCTCACAGGCGCCCAGAAACCAATCCAGCATAAATCTGCACTCCAAATGGCGCTCCTGCCCTTCTGAGCCCTGCCGTGTGCCCAAACAGCAGTTTATGATCACATATGGGGTATTGCCGTACTTGGGAGAAATTGCTTTACAAATGTTGGGTTATTTTTTTCCTTTATTTGTTGAGAAAATGCCAAATTTTGTGCTAAAGCTACGTCTTATTGAAGAAAAAGGATTGTTTTTATTTTAACTGCCCAATTCTAATAAATTCTATGAAATATCTATGGGGTCTAAATGCTTACTACACCCCTAGATGAATTCCTCAATGGGTGTAGTTTCCTAAATGGAGTAACTTTTTGGGCATTTTCATTGTTTTGCCCCCTCAGGGGCTTTGTAAATGTGACATTGCCTCCGCAAACCATTCCTGCTAAATGTGATCTCCAAAAGCCAAATAGCGCTCTTTCCCTTCTAAGCCCCGCCGTGTGTCCAAACAGCCGTTTATGACCACATGTGGGGTATTGCTTTACTCAGGAGAAATTGCTTTACAAATTTTGCAGTGCTTTTTCTCCTTCAGTCCTTGTTGAAATGAGAAAAAATTAGCTAAACCTACATTTTCTTTGAAAAAATTTAGATTTTTATTTTCAGGGCCTACATCTAATAATTTCTGCAAAAAAATCTGTGGGGTCAAAACGCTCACTATACCCCTAGATAATTTCCTCAATGGGTGTAGTTTCCAAAATAGGGTCACTTGTGTGGGATTTTCATTGTTTTGTCCCCTCAAGGGCTTTATAAATGTGACCTTGCCTCCGCAAACCATTCCTGCTAAATCTGAACTCCAAAAGCCAAATGGTGCTCCATCCCTTCTAAGCCCTGCCGTGTGTCCAAACTGCCGTTTATTACCACATGTGGGGTATTGTTTTACTCGGGAGAAATTGCTTTACAAATTTTGCAGTGCTTTTTCTCCTTCAGTCCTTGTGGAAATGAGAAAAAATTTGCTAAAGCTACATTTTCTTTGAAAAAATGTAGATTTTTATTTTCTGGGCCTACTTCCAATAATTTCTGCAAAAAACCTGTGGGGTCAAAACGCTCACTATACCCCTAGATAATTTCCTCAATGGGTGTAGTTTCCAAAATGGGGTCACTTGTGGGGGATTTCCACTGTTTGTCCCCTCAGGGGCTTTATAAATGTGACATGGCCTCCGCAAACCATTCCTGCTAAATTTGAGCTCCAAAAGCCAAATAGCGCTCTTTCCCTTCTAAGCCCTGCCATGTGTCCAAACAGCTGTTTATTACCAGATCTGGGGTATTGTTTTACTCGGGAGAAATTGCTTTACAAATTTTATGGTGCTTTTTCTCCTTCAGTTCTTGTGGAAATGAGAAAAAATTAGCTAAACCTACATTTTCTTTGAAAAAATTTAGATTGTCATTTTCAGGGCCTACTTCCAATAATTTCTGCAAAAAACCTGTGGGGTAAAAACGCTCACTATACCCCTAGATAATTTCCTCAATGGGTGTAGTTTCCAAAATGGGGTCACTTGTGGGGGGTTTCCACTGTTTTGTCCCCTCAGGGGCTTTGTAAATGTTACATGGCCTCCACAAACCATTCCTGCTAAATGTGAACTCCAAAAGCCAAATGGCACTCCATCCCTTCTAAGCCCTGCCGTATGTCCAAACAGCCGTCTATGACCATATGTGGGGTATTGTTTTACTCGGGAGAAATTGCTTTACAAATTTTGCAGTGCTTTTTCTCCTTCAGTCCTTGTGGAAATGAGAAAAAAATTGCTAAAGCTACATTTTCTTTGAAAAAATATAGATTTTTATTTTCTGGGCCTACTTCCAATAATTTCTGCAAAAAACCTGTGGGGTCAAAACGCTCACTATACCCCTAGATAATTTCCTCAATGGGTGTAGTTTCCAAAATGGGGTCACTTGTGGGGGATTTCCACTGTTTGTCCCCTCAGGGGCTTTATAAATGTGACATGGCCTCCGCAAACCATTCCTGCTAAATTTGAGCTCCAAAAGCCAAATCGCGCTCTTTCCCTTCTAAGCCCTGCCATGTGTCCAAACAGCTGTTTATTACCAGATCTGGGGTATTGTTTTACTCGGGAGAAATTGCTTTACAAATTTTATGGTGCTTTTTCTCCTTCAGTTCTTGTGGAAATGAGAAAAAATTAGCTAAACCTACATTTTCTTTGAAAAAATTTAGATTGTCATTTTCAGGGCCTACTTCCAATAATTTCTGCAAAAAACCTGTGGGGTCAAAACGCTCACTATACCCCTAGATAATTTCCTCAATGGGTGTAGTTTCCAAAATGGGGTCACTTGTGGGGGGTTTCCACTGTTTTGTCCCCTCAGGGGCTTTGTAAATGTTACATGGCCTCCACAAACCATTCCTGCTAAATGTGAACTCCAAAAGCCAAATGGCACTCCATCCCTTCTAAGCCCTGCCGTATGTCCAAACAGCCGTCTATGACCACATGTGGGGTATTGTTTTACTCGGGAGAAATTGCTTTACAAATTTGGTGGTGATTTTTCTCCTTTAGTCCTTGTGGAAATGAGAAAAAAAATGCTAAACCTACATTTTCTTTGAAAAAATGTAGATATTAATTTTCACGGCCTACTTCCAATAATTTCTGTAAAACACCTGTGCGGTCAAAATGCTCACTATACCCCTAGATAATTTCCTTGAGGTGTGTAGTTTCCCAAATGGGGTCACTTTTGGGGGATTTCCACTGTTTTGGCACCGCAAATGCCCTTCAAACCTGACATGGTGCCTAAAATATATTGTAATAAAAATAAGGCCCCAAAATCCACTAGGTGCTCCTTTGCTTCTGAGGCCAGTGCTTCAGGCCAGTAGCACACTACGGCCACATGTGGGATATTTCCTAAAACTGCAGAACCTGGGCAATAAATATTGAGTTGCATTTCTATGGTAAAACTTTCTGTGTTATAAAGAAAATCGGATTAAAAATTAATTTCTGCCAAAAAATATGAAATTTGTAAATTTCACCTCTACTTTGCTTTAAATCCTGTGAAAAGTCTAAAGGGTTAAGAAATTTTCTAAATGCTGTTTTGAATACTTTGAGGGGTGAAGTTTTTAAAATGGGGTGACTTTTTGGGGGTTTCTAATATATAAGGCCCTCAAAGCCACTTCACAACTGAACTGAAAATTTTCTTGAAAATGTGAGAAATTGCTGCTAAAGTTCAAAGCCTTGTAACATCCTAGAAAAATAAAAGGATGTTCAAAAAACAATGCCAATCTAATGTAGACATATGGGGAATGTTAATTAGCAACAAATCTGTGTGTTATTACTGCCTGTCTTACAAGCAGATACATTTAAGTTGACAAAAATGCTAATTTTTGCAATTTTTCACAGAATTTTGGTGGTTTTCACAATTAAATACTGAATATATCAGGCAAATTTTGCCAGTAACATAAAGTCCAATGTGTCACGAGAAAACAATCTCAGAATCGCTTGGATAGGTAAAAGCATTCCGACGGTATTACCACATAAAGTGAAACATGTCAGATTTGAGAAATGAGGCTCTGTCAGGAAGGTCAAAAGTGGCTAAAGAGGGAAGGGGTTAAATTTAGAAAAATGTTAATTTTTGCAAATTTTCTCTAAACTTTGGTGTTTTTCACAAATAAATATTGAATTTATCGACTACATTTTTTCGCTAACATAAACTACAATATGTCACGAGAAAACAATCTCAGAATCGCTTGGATAGGTAAAAGCATTCCCAAGCTATTACCACATAAAGTGATACATGTCAGATTTGAAAAATAAGACTGTCAGGAAGGTCAAAAGTGGCCTAAGCGGGAAGGGGTTAAATACCTCTTACCCCTCTTAGTAGTCTACAAAGCTCCCCACCATGCTGCATTATCTCTGTCTACCAACTCACACTTGTGCTTCACATGTACAATGATCTACGGCTATAATTCTCCCTCATTACATCCTCTCACTGGTGCCTTCAGGATCCATTATATATATATATCCCTTGTCCCATTAGGCTTGCTCTTCATTCGGGTCATGTTTACAGGGCTTATTTTCCAGCATATTTCGTAGCAAAAAATGCTGTCTTACGCCTGCAAAGAGCTTTCCATTGTATTCAATGATAAAAAGCTGTGTCGTCCATATGAGGCCTAATTTTACAGCGCTGTTTGAAAAACATACAGTCTAATAATACGCCTCGTAAAAAACAAGTGCATGCCGCTACTTGAGGTGTTTTCTAATACGTTTTTTATTGAAAATGACAAAAATGCTTCGGAAATTCGCAAACTCTTTGAAAATCTGAATCAAAAACATTTGGATTTCAGAGGCTGATTTCTCTTGAAATCATCCTCGTATAGGTCCTACATCTAATAGTGTCCATTTTGGTTTTCAGTTTGCAATTTTAACAAGGATCATGTAACGCCCAAGGCCACGGACCGTCAGGATTACTCACCTCCCGACGGCCGCAGCCATTGATCTGTGAGCACTGGCCCGCATCTCCTCCTCAGGAACTGCCAGCGCTCACTTCCGCTTAACTCTGCTGTGTCCCGTAGGGTGCGCATGCACGCTCGTGCCCGGCCTTAAAGGGTCAGCGCGCTCACCTGAAAAGTATGTCAAATTAGCCCATGATCACCCTGGACTATAAGAAGGGCCCTGCCCCTTCCTTCATTGCTTCAGCGTTGTTATGTTTACCCGTGTTAGTCTTTGCAAATGGTTCCTTAGTGTTTTCTAGTTCCCAGTGTTCCCGTACCTGCTACCTGTATCCTGTATCCCGTGCTACCTTGTTTCTGTGTCATAGAGAGTTGGAGTCGTGTTGTGCCGTATACTACGCCTGCTGTGTTACACCATGCCTGGTGTCTGCCTGCTGCCAAGGTCCCATCTGAGCCTACCATCGCTACTGTCTGAATTACCACAGGTACCCTTATTCGAACTATAGACATTGACTTGGTATCCTGTTGGCCAGCTGCTATCCCGCTATGGTGACAATTTTATACAATGGGAATGTGTATAATAGAATAGTGTAAAAAACATGTTGGTGGGAGACAGATTTCCTTGAATAAATATTTACAGTTTAATGTTCATAATATTCTTTCTGCCTTTCTATCTTCCCTTTTAATTGACGAAATATAGAGAGGGTGGCAACTAAAACGTACAGAGAGGCACGGCCAGAAGAGTGTAGGAGAACGTGGGAGATCTGTGAGCGGAGAGAATCACATGGGTGCATTGCCTAACTCGCCCATAGCTCTTCGTTTCAACTTACAAGTACCTGGCACCGCTGGGGGCAAGTCAAGTATACCAAGTAATGATTTTTTGCAAAAAAACAACAACAATGTGATTAAACCATAGGGCCCATGTACACAACCGTATTTTCATCTATCCGTAAATACTGTTCTTAAATACAGATCCGTAGTCATCCGTAACTTATCCTTATATATGGAACGGTATCCGCAAATAAGGTCCGTAGTGCATCTGTATTTGATCCGTATATACGGATGAGTAAAAACAGAGGGAGGCTGCAAATGATGTCACCAACATGTTGCATAGCACCGCTTCTGTAAATATATACGGTTTACGGATGTACCTGTATCCTGTTTCCCGTGCTACCTTGTTTCTGTGTCATAGAGAGTTGGAGACGTGTTGTGCCGTATACTACGCCTGCTGTGTTACACCACGCCTGGTGTCTGCCTGCTGCCAAGGTCCCATCTGAGCCTACCATCGCTACTGTCTGAATTACCATAGGTACCCTTATTCGAACTATAGACATTGACTTGGTATCCTGTTGGCCAGCTGCTATCCCGCTATGGCAGTACGGCCCAGTGGGTCCACACACTCACCGAGACAGTTCATTTTTAGACAGCATGTTGCGTTTTCAGTGGCACAGCGATGGAAAAACATTATAACTGCCCCAAAAGAGTAATTATTACCAAGAGAAAACACCTCAGAGAGTGTATAATAAACCTGTCTCTGGTTTTTCTAATTTATAATAATAATAATCTTTATTTATATAGATCCAACATATTACGCAGCACTTTACAATTTAGAGGGAACATGAAACAAACAATATCAGACATTACATACACCGCGTTCCAAATTATTATGCAAATGTTCTTCTTCGCTGATTTTCCTAAATAGTCGATGCAAATGACAGTCAGTATAGTCTTCAAGCCATCAACCGTTGGAGTATAATGCAAATTTTATTGAACAAATCTCCTAATGATAACAGATTTTTTTTAGAAGTAAAAAACTCAAAATGCGCTGTTTCAAATTATTATGCACAACAGAGATCAAAACATTTAAAAGTTGTAAAGAGAACTAAAATGGTAATTTGTTGAATTTGCAGCATCAGGTCATATTTACAGAAATCAAAAGCTCTTTCAATAAAAAAAAACTTAACAGGCCAAGTTACATGTTAACAAAGGACCCCTTCTTTGATATCACCTTCACAATTCTTGCATCCATTGAATTTGTGAGTATTTGGACAGTTTCTGCTTGAATATCTTTGCAGGCTGTCAGAATAGCCTCCCAGAGCTTCTGTTTTGATGTGAACTGCCTCCCACCCTCATAGATATTTTGCTTGAGGATGCTCCAAAGGTTCTCAATAGGGTTGAGGTCAGGGGAACATGGGGGCCACACCATGAGTTTCTCTCCTTTTATGCCCATAGCAGCCAATGACACAGAGGCATTCTTTGCAGCATGAGATGGTGCATTGTCATGCATGAAGATAATTTTGCTACGAAAGGCACGGTTCTTCTTTTTGTACCACGGAAGAAAGTGGTCAGTCATAAACTCTACGTACTTTGCAGAGGTCATTTTCACACCGTCAGGGACCCTAAAGGGGCCTACCAGCTTTCTCCCCATGATTCCAGCCCAAAACATGACTCCGCCACCTCCTTGCTGACGTCGCAGCCTTGTTGGGACATGGTGGCCATTCACCAACCATCCACTACTCCATCCATCTGGACCATCCAGGGTTGCATGGCACTCATCAGTAAACAACACGGTTTGAAAATTAGTCTTCATGTATTTCTGAGCCCACTGCAACCGTTTCTGCTTGTGAGTATTGTTTAGGGGTGGCCGAATAATAGCTTTATGCACACTTGCAAACCTCTGGAGGATCCTACACTTTGAGGTTCGCGGGACTCCAGAGGCACCAGTGGCTTCAAATACCTGTTTGCTGCTTGGCAATGGCATTTTAGCAGCTGCTCTCCTAATCCTTTTAATTTGTCCAGCAGAAACCTTCCTCATTATGCTTTTCTCTGAACTAACCCGTCTGTGCTCTGAATCAGACACAAATCTTTTCACAGTACGATGATCACGCTTAAGTTTTCTTTAAATATCCAATGTTTTCATACCTTGTCCAAGGTATTGCACTATTTCGCGCTTTTCGGCAGCAGAGAGATCCTTTTTCTTTCCCATATTGCTTGAAACCTGTGGCCTGCTTAATAATGTGGAACGTCCTTCTTAAGTAGTTTTCCTTTGATTGGGCACACCTGGCAAACTAATTATCACAGGTGTCTGAGATTGATTACAATGATCCAAAGAGCCCTAAGACACAATACCATCCATGAGTTTAATTGAAAAACTAATAATTAAATGTTTATGACACATAAATCCAATGTGCATAATAATTTGGAACACGGTGTAGTGACAAAGTTAATTACAATTCAAACCAGAGGAGTCAGGACCCTGCTCGCAAGAGCTTACAATCTATGAGGAAATAAGGGAGACACAAAGTGTAACAGTGTTTGTTCCGTACAATGGTCCAGCCATCTTTTATACACATGGGGTAGTAACATAAAGCTGCATGAGTGTGTCACCAGCCAATATCCGTGTATGATGGACATGAAGAGAAGGAGTGTGAGGGAATCTTATTCTGATGACTATTCTAAAAGGAGGGCCATGGGAAGGAGTCAGATTAGGGGATGTTTTAGACCTGTAGATGTGTTTTCAGGGCACGTTTAAAACTGTGGATATTGGGAATTAGGCCTCATTTACACGAGCGTGTGCGTTTTGCGCACGCAAAAAAACGCTGCGTTTTGCGTGCGCAAAAGGCAATTGACAGCTCCGTGTGTCATCCGTGTATGATGCGCGGCTGCGTGATTTTCGCGCAGCCGCCATCATAGAGATGAGGTAGTCGACGGCCGTCACTGTCCAAGGTGCTGAAAGAGCTAACTGATCGGCAGTAACTCTTTCAGCACCCTCGACAGTGAATGCCGATCACAATATACACCAACCTGTGAATAAAAAAAGACGTTCACACTTACCATGAACTGCCTGCTTCCTCCAGTCCGGTCTCCCGGCCGTTGCCTTGGTGACGCGTCCCTCTCTTGTCATCCGGCCCCACCTCCCAGGATGACGCGGCAGGCCATGAGACCGCTGCAGCCTGTGATTGGCTGCAGCCTGTGCTTGGCCTGTGATTGGCTGCAGCTGTCACTTGGCCTGAATTGTCATCCCGGGAGGTCGGACTGGAGGAAGAAGCCGGGAGTTATCGGTAAGTCAGAACTTCTTTTTTTTTTTACACGTATATGTATATTGTGATCGAAAGTCACTGTCCATGGTGCTGAAACAGTTTAAGTCTTTCAGCACCGTGGGCAGTGACTGTCTCCTGACGTCGCGTACCCGAACATTTTTTGCCGGGTTCGGTTAAAACGAGTTCGGCCGAACCCGGTGAAGTTCGGTGCGCTCATCTCTAATTTGACACTCCGTTTGGATGTTTGTAACCAGAAAAGCACGTGGTGCTTTTCTGTTTACATTCATCCTTTTGACAGCTCTTGCGTGATTTTCGCGCATGCAACGCAGGACCGTCAGTGTGGCATGCGTTGTTTTCACGCACCCATTGAAGTCAATGGGTGCGTGTTGCGTGAAAAACGCAAGAATATAGAACATGTCGTGAGTTTTACGCAACGCACTCACGCTGCGCAAAATTCACGCATCGTCTAAACAGCCCCATAGACTATTATAGGTGCGTACGACACGCGTGAAAAGCACGCGCGTCGCACGCGCGTATAATACGCTCGTGTAAATGAGGCCTTAATCTGATTGTCTGGGGTAGCACATTCCAGAGGACTGGTGCAGCATGAGAAAAATCTTGGAGACGGGAGTGTGAGGTTCGGATTATGGAGGATTTTAATCTAAGGTTGTTAGCAGAACGTAGAGCCCGAGTAGGGTGGTAGACCGAGATGAGGGAGGAGATGTAAGGAGGTGCAGCACTGTGGAGAGCTTTGTGGGTGAGAGTAATAAGTTTGAATTTTATTCGGAAGGGGATGGGCAACCAGTGTAGTGACTGGCACAGGGTAGAGGCGTTGGTGTAGCGGTTGGTCATAAATATGAGCCTGGCTGCTGCATTGAGGATAGATTGGAGAGGGGAGACTTTAGTGAGGGGAAGACCGACTAGTAATGAGTTACAGTAGTCAAGACGAGAGTGAATCAGAGCAACAATGAGAGTTTTGGCTGTTTCCTCCGTAAGAAAAGGGCGGATTCTGGAGATGTTTTTGAGGTGAAAATGACAGGAGCGTGAAAGTGATTGAATGTGAGGAGTAAAGGAAAGATCTGAGACAAAAATAACCCCGAGACAGCGGGCATGCTGCTTAGGAGTTATGATAGTGCAACACACAGAGATGGAGATATCAGGTTTAGGGAGGTTAGTAGTTGGTGGGAACACAAGGAGCTCAGTTTTAGAAAGATTCAGTTTCAGATAGAGAGAGGACATGATGTTAGAGACAGCGGACAGACAATCACTGGTGTTTTGTATTAGAGCAGGGGTGATGTCATGGGAAGAGGCATATAATTGGGTGTCATCAGCGTAGAGATGGTACTGGAAGCCAAATCTGCTAATGGTTTGTCCAGTAGGGGCTGTGTAGAGAGAAAAGAGGAGCGGACCTAGGACTGATCCCTGAGGAACCCCAATAGCAAGGGGAAGAGGAGAAGAAGTAGAACCACCAAATGACACACTGAACGAGCGGTCAGAGAGATAGAAGGAAAACCAAGAGAGAGCAGCGTCCTTGAGGCCAATAGAGTGGAGCATGTTAAGTAGGAGTTGGTGGTCTACAGTGGCAAAGGCTGCAGAGAGATCCAGAAGAATCAGGAGAGAGGATTTGCAGTCCGATTTAGCCGCCAAGAGATCATTTGAGACTTTAGTAAGGGCAGTTTCTGTGGAGTGTAGAGTGCGGAAACCAGATTGTAAGGGGTTAAGAATGGAGTTAGCAGAGAGATAGCGGATAAGGCGAGAGTAGACCAAGCGTTCCAGGAGTTGGGAGCTGAAGGGCAGATTAAAGACTGGTCGGTAGTTAGCAGCGCTGGATGCGTTGTTTTTTTTCAGTAATGGATTTATAATGGCATATTTAAAAGAGGAGGGAAAGATACCAGAGGAAAGAGAGAGGTTAAATATTTTAGTCAGGTGACTAGTGACAGATGGGGAGAGAGACTGGAGGAGGTGTGAGGGGATAGGATCACTAGGACAGGTAGTAGGACGAGAGGAAGAGAGAAGCCTAGAGGTCAGACACTGATGTTGGACGAGAAGATCTTACGCGTAATCGTCGTTCCAATTTATCCCCAAGGTTGAGGTCAGGGCTCTGTGCAGCCACGCGAGTTTCTCCACACCAAACTCGTCACACCATGTCTTTAAAGACGTCGCTTTGTACACAGATTCACATTCATATTGGAACAGAAAAGGGCCGAACCCCAAACTGTTATCACAAAGTTGAAGCATATGATTGTCCAAAATGTCTTCATATGCTGAAGCATTAAGAATTCAGTTTGCTGGAAATAAGGGGCACAGCCTAAACCCGTTTACAGGAAACGCTATGCATTCTAGTAGGTAGCATTCTCCTGGCATCCGCCAAACTCAGAGTCATCCATCAGACTGAGAGATAGTGATACATAATTCGGCACTCCACAGAACAGGTTTCCAGTGCTCCAGAGTCCAGTGCTTTACACCACTCCAGCTGACGCTTGGCATTGTGCATGGGAATCTAAAGCCTGTGTGCAGCTGCTTGATCATAGAAATGCATTTCATGAAGAACCCAAAGTCAAATTCTTGTACTGATGTCACTTCCAGAGGCTATTTGGATCTCTATAGTGAGTGATGCAACAGAGGATAGGCGATTTTTATTTGCCACGTGCTTCAGCGCACATTCACTCTGTGAGTTTCTAGCACTTCATGACTGAAATGTTTTTTTTTCTCCTAGATGCTTCCACTTCACAATTATAGGACTTACAGGTGACCAGGATAGATCTGAAATTCCATAAACTGACTTGTGGCAAAAATGCCATCCAGTAGGACCCATATACCTACCAATGTTTGCTATGGAGATTGCATGGCTGCGCGCTTTACTTTATGTACCTGTTTACAATGGGTGGGGCTGAAACACCGTACAAACTTTTGCCCATATAGTGTAAATATAAACATCAACTACCCTCTAATATCTTCCATTTTGCATTCCAGATGAAAAGAAGACTGGAAAAAAAGAATTACAAAACCCCAAGACTTCCTCAACGTATATCCAAACATATGAACCTATGGGGGCACCCAGCGTTTCCCCAGGGGAGGGAAAATCCCCACTTTCGCGAGTGGTGTTCCTTGGGCATCTCACAACTCAGCCATCTATTTCATACAACAGATGGACGCTATATGAGCTTTCAGGAAATGACAATAATTAAAAACATCTCGTCACGCCATTACATAGCCTACTGTCAATTAATGTAATTCTTAAAGTCAAAACTTCAAGACATTGCACCAGAGTGTGTAGGGAACTTATTAGACCCCTTCATTACTAATCCACCAACTAAATCCTCCTTGTCTATCCTCTAAAGTAAGTCCCAATGCACACAAACGTAAAATATGGAAAATGTCCTGTTTCAGGCCGTAATTACGGCACGGCAGGCCCATATCAGTCTATGGGGCTCCCGTAATTACCGGTGGCTACGTGTGTTCACCCGTAATTACGGGAGCGTTGCTAGGCGACGTCAGGGGAAAGTCACTGTCCAGGGTGCTGAAAGAGTTAAGTGATCGGCAGTAACTCTTTCAGCACCCGGGACAGTGACTACCGCTGGAGTTAAAAGTATTAAAAGTTAACTTACCCAGAACTCCCTGCTTCTTCCTCCAGTCCGGCCTCCCGGGATGACGTTTCATCCCATGTGACCACTGCAGCCAATCACAAGCCAATCACAGGCTGCAGCGGTCACATAAACTGCCGCGTCATCCAGGGAGGTCGGACTGGATGTCAAAAGAGGGACGCGTCACCAAGACAACGGCGGGGGTATGTATGAACTTCTTTTACTTTCAATCGTTCCGGAAACTCTGCCAATTAGTGCAGAGAAAACGGGTCCGTAAATACGGGTGGAATACTGGTGACAACGGACCCGTATTTACGGGCACGGGTCCGTAAATACTGGTGGAATACGGGTCGAATACGTGTGACAAAGGACCCATATTTACGCCAGTATTTACGGGAGGAAAAAAATAAGTTCGTGTGCGTTGGGCCTGAGAGAAAAACAAGCCAAATCTACCGCTTCCACAATGTTAAAAGCATGGAACAGGGAAATTCCGGACCCAGGTCTCACTCAGAAACTCTTAGGGTATGTTCACACGGAGTATTTTGCAGGCAGAAAATTCTGCCTCAAAATTCCATCTGGAAGATTTTGATCTGCCTGCACGCCGTTTGCCGCCATTTTAGCAGCGCATTTCGCCCGTGGCAATTAAGCGCCGCGGGGAAAAGTGCAGCGAAATACGCTTTTTCTGCCTCCTATTGATGTCAATGGGAGGTCAGAGACGTAAACGCCCAAAGATAGGGCATGTCGCTTCTTTTTCCCACGAGACGGTTTTTCTTGCGACGAAAAAAACATCTCCATCTCCCATTGAAATAAATGGGAGGCATTTTCGGCCGTTTTTTGGCACGTTTTCCGACACGGTTTACGCTTTAAAAAAGATTTAAACCTCTGTGTGTATAGGGCCTTAGAGGGTTGGTCGAGAGCACGAAAGGCAGTCATATGTGAGCAATGGCAGGAAACCCATTTTAAATTCCTACATAAGGCGATTTACAAATTTGACATACCCAATCATCCTAGCTTTCCAGATTGATTGATGACATGATTGATGACATGCTCAAGGTGCAATACTCCTAAGACAAACATGTTCCACGGGTTGTGGAATTGTTCTAAAATACTTCCATATTGGGAAAATATTTTGGTGGTCATAATGGATACCTGGGGAATATCACTTGCCATGGACCCCTTACCTCTACTAGTTCACGTACTTCCTGATTCTTCATGTTCTCCATGAGCTTTACATTGCCTTTTTGCTAGTGGCTAAACGGTCCATATTGGCCCATTGGCTTAAGCCACAGTTACCGATAGTAATTGAGACTATATCTCAGATGAAAAAATGGATACATATGGACAAGCTGGAAATTAAACGTGCAGAAGGGTCTCACACCTCTAAATTTTGTTTTTTTTAAAAATGGAAAGCTTTTATATGCAAACATTTCCAACCAAGTGAAATTGCGGAGTTTCTTATTACACGTATTTGACGAGAGACTTGGCGGGTACGTTGGGAGTTCTGAAGGGTTAATACATACTCTACGGAGGATAGTGTTGCTTTGGTGGCGATTCTGATTCTGCTTAGACTTTATTCACTTGTTGTTTTATAAAGACATGCTATTACATTTTTTTATGTCTTAGAGCAGGGGGAGGGGAGTTTTGTTAGGATATTAGGCAACTATGTTGATATCTGAAATGTGGTCGTTGTTACATATCTTGTTACATTGTATAAATTGTATGACATTGTACTACCATCTTTGATTGTTGTACTATATTGCCAAACGTCTTGTTCAACGTGTTTCTTTTCTTTTGGAAAATGTAATAAAAAGATGTTTTAAAAAAAAGAATAAAAAAAAAAGATAAAACGAACAATTTTTTTGTGAACATCTTGCGTTTGGATTGATGTCAGGATTGCTGATGGGGGGTTGAGAAGGGGTTTGGGTGTAGTTATGGTTGTGGTCGCTGATTAATTGTTATTCTTTGAAACTAACAAAAAAAACATAAAACAAATCTTAGCCCTTATTCACACTACAGGGTTTCCCGGCCGGGTGACGGCCGTTCATAAAACGGCCGTCTCCCGGCTGCAGTAGGAACAATAGACCCCTAATGGGGCTATTCACACGACCGATTTTTTGACGGCCCGGGAAACCTGGCCGTCAAAAAATGGGACATGCCCTATTTTTGCCCGTTTACCCGGCCGCCCGGCTCCCATAGAAGTCTATGGGGCCGGGTAATACACGGCCATCACCGGAATGTTTCCCAAGTGATGGCCATGTATTCCGTCGCTCGCTCCCTCCTCACAGCGCAGAGTGCATGCGAGGAGGAGGAGTTTATGCCATTCAGACGAATGGCTGTACGCTGGAGGTAAGTTTATACACTGTGTGGCAGGGCCGGGGTGTACAGCAGGTGGAAGGGAGCACTGCGCTGACTCCCTTCCCCTGCTTGTTTTAAAAGCGCCCTGGCCCGGCGACACCTTCCATGGCTGATGGCGCCGCTAGCAGCTGCTGCTGCGGCTACTACTACTGTAGCGACGCCACTATAGCAGAGCAGGGAGGTATCTCCCTGCTCTGCTATGTGCTAGCCCCACTTTAGCTCCCTGAAGGAGCGGAATCCCCGTGTGTTCGGGGATTCCGCTCCTGGACAGAGCGCTTGATGTCTCTGTCCATATCTGGACAGTGACATCAGGGGAAACTCCTGAAGTGGAATCCCTGAACACTCTGTGACCGGGGATTCCACACCAGGCGAAGCCAGTAACGTTCAGTGTCCATAAATGGACACAGACGACAGGGGCTTTTCCTGAAGTGGAATCACCGGCCACATGGGGATTCCCCTTCAGGAGTTGTCCTGATGTCACTGTCCAGATATGCCTGGCCCGGAACGGATGCAAAATGAAGGCAAAGCGGCCGGGAAAAACGGCCGATTTTATCGGCCGACACTCGGGCTCGGGCGGGACCCTGTCATGTGAATAAGGCCTTAGGCCTCATTTAGACGAGCGTACGTGGGGCAGTGCAGACAATGCGTGAATTTTGCGCAGCGCGAGTGCGTTGCGTAAAACTCACGACATGTTCTATAATCGTGCGTTTTTCGCGCATCTCGCACCCATTGAAGTCAATGGGTGCATGAAAAACACGCATGACACACGGACGCTCCTGCGTTGCATGCGCAAATTTCACGCATCACTTGTTATGTCCATGAAAAAGAGTTTATAAAGCTGGACAAAGCAAACAAAAACCAGGAAGTGCTTGCGTTTTCACTGCGAGTGGGCAAGCCTGTTGACACAGAACTTTCCCTCCACTGAGATCTGCTGCCATGCCGCGTGGGATTGACGTAGAGCGCCTCATCACCCTGGTCCAGGGCCATGGGGCTATTTGGGACACTCGCGCGGAGGCGTACCACGACCGCACGGTCAAGGAGGACGCCTGCGAGGAGGTCGCGAAGGAGCTTTTTGCCGAGGAGTGGGAGAGTGGCCGAACCCGGGACCGCAGTCGGTTGGGTGAGTACCATGTTTTTTCAGGCAATGCAATGTCATCCCTATTGAAGAACTGTGGCCCTGTATGTGTCTTCCGCGCATTTGCCCAATGACCTTTTGTGGAGCAGGCGCTTCACCGTGTACCATGTCATTGGCAGGGCAGGGCCCCTCATTTTAGTGAGAGGGCACAGTCCTTATGCCGTTATATTTGTTTTTACTCCAACAGTCCAAGATATCAAAACACGGTGGCGGAGCTGCCGGGACCAATTCCGCCGAGAAATGGGGGAAAAGGGAGGCAGCGGAGATGGGGGCTTGCGTAAGCGCCCCTACATGTACACCAAACATTTGATGTTCCTGAAGGACATAATGGAGATGCGCACGTAAGAGATTCTGCTTTTGCATGTGTCTAATGTGTGTTCGCCCATGTCCTGTTTGCCATCGTGTTGTTGTGGGCATTGTTCTATATTCTGTTCTTACGCAATTTTCCGATTCTAGAACCACCGACAATTTGGAGGACACAACTGAGGAGACGGACCTCGGAGAGTCTCTGCCGCAACCTCCTGCTGCCCATGTCCTGCCCCTGAGCCCCGAGCCGACACCCCTGGACCCCGCCCCTGTCCAGTCTGCACGGGCCGTCGCCTCTCCGGCTGAGGAGCGCCCCGTGAGTGCCCCCACTTGCCGGCGCCGTGCTCCACAGACCTCCGCTGGTGGCCAAGTTGATAGCTGGGTCCTAGATTATCCACGCCGAGCCGCGGATGAGGACGGGAATGACTTCTTTGGGCGCACCATAGTTCCCCTACTCCGGCTGGTCCCCATGGATCGCATGGCCCGGCTGCAAGCGTCGATCATAACATTGATCGACGCCTCCACACCCCCCCACAATCCAAACCACTGCTTCACGGCCATAGAGCAGTGGCTCGGATTAGCCATGCCAGCCACCACGCCCCAATTGCCGGCAACATACCATCCGGCCCCCCAGATGGCACGGCCGCACCCCTATCTGCGCCCTATGGCTCCCCACTTCCCTGCCCCAACGTACCACGGACAACATCAGCACCACTATGCTGGCGAGGAACAACCTCCGCAGCTCCAGGTCCAGCATAGTGGTGCTGAAATGCCGGCGTATTCCTCCCCGGGCCACCACTACCAACACCTGTGAGTGTGTTGGTGGCGTGATAGATGGGCGGCCAATTTATTTTTTATTAAGGAATGGCAACTCGTCCTCTCATGTAGGTTACACCATGTTGGTGTTCTTTTGTTGCTACAATATGTATGTGTATTTTACTGACCACACCATGTTTCCGTTGTGTGAATTCCGAACACATTAAAAACATGGATGTTGATTGTTTCTATTGTGTGTTGTTTTTATTTTACACCCCTCAACACAATGTTTGACCCACATTTCTTTTGGCTATACCCTCACACACTCCTGGCCTTTGGGCCCAATGCATGCACACGTGATATGAGGTTTTAGTTAATCTTTCGGGGTTTGACATTGTTTGCAAGAGGTGCGACCGTTTGGGTGCTGTCCTGGGCCCCGAAGCACACTAAGTACACTTGCATTTGGACTTGCGTAACTTTAGGCCGGCCATCATTCTATCTCCAGAAAGCATGTTGCCAAATGTCAAAAGTCCTGCTCAAACCCCGACAGATGTAAGCTCGCAACCCGCGTCAAGGGTCCTCATGTTTTGCGAGTCCCTAACCCAACACGAACCCCAAAAACTTCCAAAAACCCTGGCCACATGTGACGTGTGTAATGAAGCCTCCAAACAACAGACAACCCTTCAAAGGTCATCACGCCCCCACGGTGCGGCTCCTGATGGGCACTCGAAATATGCCGCCAAAGTATCCCGCACTCTAAGGCCGGATGAGAGAGATCGGCCGAGAGGAATAACCGGGACAGTGTGGCTGCTGCCTGCATGTGTTAGGATATATTCTGCATCAAAGGTAGCATCATTAATGCGGCAGAAGTTATGCAGAACGACACACGCTTGTATAACACGTGTCACAATCTGCATGGACAATTGCATTGTCGTCAGAAATACACGCCACCTGTTCGACATAATGCCAAAGGCACATTCCACACATCGACGAGCTCGGCCTAGGTGGAGATTGAACATGCGCCGACGGTCATCCAAGCCCCTTCTCGCAAAAGGACGCAAGACTTGCCTTGTCAGGGCAAACCCCTCATCCGCCACGATGACATACAGGATTGGGGGTCCGCTGGAGCCCGGGAGAATGGAAGGTTCCGGCACCGCCAGTCGATTATTCACGAGTCGCTTCCCCATTCTTGATGAACGGAATATGCGGGCATCTGCCGAGCTTCCATACTAGCCGATATCAACAATAGTGAAACAATAATTCGTGTCCGCCAAGGCTAACAATAGCATGGAAAAAAAACTGCTTGTAGTTATAGTATTGCGAGCCACTGCGTGGGGGCTTCCTCACACGAATGTGTTTGCTGTCTAGGGCACCAATGCAATTTGGAAATTCACTTGCTCTAATAAATCCCTCAGAAATTCTTAGCCACTGTTCTGTCGTGGGCTGAGGCATGACCGTGGTCTTTAACCTCTGCCACAACACGACACAGGTGGATGTGACAATGAACGAAATGGTGGTCACTCCCAAAAGAAATTCAAAATGTAACGAATGATAACTATTGCCTGTGGCAAGAAATCTAGAAAACAAAGAGAAAGAAAAAGAAAGCCACAACACATGTTAGGGGGGGCTGGTAAAGCAGACAGCGTCATTGACTAAGTAATAGCAACTGCACACATACCTCAAGATCACAAGCAGACGTTCCTCAGGTGAAATGCAGCGTCTCTTGTAGGTGATTCCAGAGCGAATCTGCTCAAGCAGAAGGTCAAATGTGCCCAAAGACATGCGGCAGAACGCTCTAAATTTTTCAGGACGTCGTAAGTCCTCATACAGGGTATAGAAATGGCCTTTCGTCGTACGTTGGGCCACAAGTGGATGAACCCAAATGCGACATCTTCCAGGCGTCTGGTGCTGCAGCATGGGTCCACGCTCCCCAAAACGACGTGAGATCATCCAGGCAAGAAGCACACGTGCCATCAACTGAGAAGGCATAAGTGTGCCGTGCAAAGCCAATCCCAACTTCAATGGAGGAACACACACTGGGGTTTCTGCAGAGGCGGAAATAAGGTGCAAAACCTGCTTCTCCCAGCAAGCAGGGGTTGGGCCAGCTGGCCTATTTGTAGGCTGACCTCTCATGAATCCCCTCTGCGTTTTTTCCACGCGTTGCAAACGCTAGTCGTGCGCGCGTAAAAAAACGCAACAACGCTGCGTTTACACAGTGCAAACGCAATGCCAACGCGCGCAATACGCTGCGTTTTATTCGCGCGCAAAACGCACACGCTCGTGTAAATGAGGCCTAAGTCACAGGTTTAATTTATTAACCCCTTCCCGCTTTGACCACTTTTGAGCTTCCTGACACCGCCTCATTTTTCAAATCTGACATTTATGTGGTAATAACTTCGGAATGCTTTTACCTATCCAAGCGATTCTGTAATTGTTTTCTTGTGACACATTGGACTTTAACCCCTTAATGACCGGGCCATTTTGCACGTTAATGACCAAGGATTATTTTTTGTTTTTCCACGGTCGCATTCCAAGAGTCGTAACTCTTTTTTTATTCCGTCGACATAGCCGTATAAGGGCTTGTTTTTTCCGGGACGAGTTGTATTTTGTAATTGTACCATTTTTAGATGCTTATAACATATTGATTAACTTTTATTAACTTTATTTTAGGAGAGAATTGAAAATAAGCAGCTATTCCAGCATTAATTTTCACGTTATAAATTTACGCCGTTTACTATGCAGCGTAAATAACATGTTAACTTTATTCTATGGGTCGGCACGATTACGGGGATACCAAATATGTAAAGGTTTTACATGTTTTTTCTACGTTTGCACAATAAAAACCCTTTTAGAAAAAAATTACTTGTTTTTGCATCGCCGCGTTCCAAGAGCCGTCATTTTTTTATTTTTCCGTCGATGTGGCCGTACGTGGGCTTGATTTTTGCGGGACAATGTGTAGTTTTCATTAGTACTATTTTGGGGTACGTAGGACTTATAGATTAACTTTTATTTTATTTCTTATGGGGGGAATGGGAGAAAAGAGAGAATTTTGCCGTTGTTTTTTGCGTTTTCTTTGGACGCCGTTCCTCCGGCGGTTTAATTAATGTGTTCATTTTATTGGTCAAGTTGTTACGATCGCGGGGATACCATATATGTGTATGTGTGATTTGTTTTGACCGTTTTATTAAATAAAACCATTTTTTGGGGCAAAAAAGTAGTTTTATTTGACTTTGACTGTAATTTTTTTTATTTTTTTTTTCACAAACTTTACTTAACTGTTTTACTTTTTTTTTTTTTGTCCCACCAGGGGACTTCACTATGCGATGTGCCGATCGCATATATAATGCTTTGGTATACTTCGTATACCAAAGCATTATTGCCTGTCAGTGTAAAACTGACAGGCAACCTGTTAGGTCATGCCTCTGGCATCGCCTAACAGGCAGATGCTGAAGACAGACCTGGGGGTCTTTGTTAGACCCCCGGCTGTCATGGAAACCCGACGGCGACCCGCGATTTGTTTGCGGGGGCGCCGATCGGGAGACAGAGGGAGTTCCCCCTTCTGTCAAACACATTAAATGCCGCTGTCACTATTGACAGCGGCATTTAATGGGTTAAACTGCCGGAATCGGCGCGCGCTTCGATTCCGGCAGTTGCAGCAGGAGCCAGGCTGTGTAGAACAGCCGTGCTCCTGCCGCTGATCGCGTGGGTAAACTGTCAGTACCCGCGCGATCACAGGACGGATATATCCGTCCTCCTGCGCGAACTAGCAGCTGCTGAGGACGGATATATCCGTCCTTCGGCGTTAAGGGGTTAAGTTAGTGATAAAATTTGGTCGATAAATTCAGTATTTGATTGTGAAAAACACCAAAATTTTGCAAAAAATAGCAAAAGTTAGCATTTTTCTACATTTAAATGTATCTGCTTGTACGACAGGCAGTTATACCACACAAAATAGTTGCCAATTAACATCCCCCATATGTTTACTTTATGTTTTCATGGTTTTTTGAACATCCTTTTCTTTTTCTAGGACGATGCAAGGCTTAGAACTTTAGCAGAAATTTCTCAAGAAAATTTGAAAACCCTGTTTTTACAGGGGCCAGTACAGTTGGGAAGTGGCTTTGAGGGCCTTATATGTTAGAAACCCCAAATAAGTCACCCCATTTTAAAAATGTCACCCCTCAAAGTATTCAAAACAGCATTTTGAAAGTTTCTTAACCCTTTAGATGTTTCACAGGAATGAAAGCAAATTACAGGTGAAATTTACAAATTAAAAAAAATTGTAACACAGAAAGTTTTACCAAAGAAACACAACTCAATATTTATTGCCCAGGTTCTGCAGTTTTAGAAAATATCCCACATGTGGTCCTAGTGCGGTAATGGACTGAAGCACCGACCTCAGAAGCAAAGGAGCACCTAGTGAATTTTGGGGCATCCTTTTTATTAGAATATATTTTAGGCACCATGTCAGGTTTAAAGGGCTCTTGCAGTGCCAAAATAGTGGAAACCCCCACAAGTGACCCGATTTTCGAAACTACACCCTTGAGCACATTATCTAGGGATATAATTAGCTTTTTTACCCCACAGGTTTTTTGCAGAAATTATTGGAAGTAGGCCGTGAAAATGAAAATCTACATTTTTTGAAAGAAAATGTAGGTTTAGCTTTTTTTTTTCTCATTTCCACAAAGACTAAAGGAGAAAAAGCATCACAACATTTGTAAAGCAATTTCTCCCGAGTAAAACAATACCCCACATGTGGTCATAAACAGCTGTTTGGACACACGGCAGGGCTTAGAAGGGAAAGAGCGCCATTTGGATTTTGAAGCTCATATTTAGCAGGAATGGTTTGCGGAGGCCATGTCACATTTGCAAAGCCCCTGAGGGGACAAAACAGTGAAAACCCCCCACAAGTTACCCCAATTTGGAAACTATACCTCTTAAGGAAATGATCTAGGGGTATAGTGAGCATTTTGACACCACAGGTTTCTTGCAGAAATGATTGTAATTAGGCTGTGAAAATTAAAATCTAAATTTTCTTTGAGAGAAATGTAGATTTAGTTAATTTTTATTTCCACAAGGACTAAAGGAGAAAAAGCACCACAGCGTTTGTGAAGCAATTTCTTCAGAGTAAAACAATACCCCACATGTGGTCATAAACGGCTTTCTGGATGCACAGCAGGGCTTAGAACGGAAAGAGCGCCATTCGGTGCTCACATTTAACAGGAATGGTTTGGAGAGGCAATGTCACAAGTTCAAAGAACCTGAGGGGCCAAAACAGAAGGAAACCCCCA